>NW_015643175.1:178919-219606 GCF_001515625.1 Sinocyclocheilus rhinocerous | reverse complement strand
TGCAATATACACATACATATAGTCAGTACACACAGTATTAGTATTAGACATACTTACATTTAGCACTACACATTATACACAGTATGTACATACAGTTAGCAATACACATTATACACAGTATGTACACATTCTACATTATGTAGACATATATACACATAAAATATGCGAAGGTGCAACAGATTATACATGAACTGGATACGCAAAATGTCATGGATGTGCATTGGATGGTATCCAGTGGTAGCAGATAGATTATTGTATTAAATGCAGTGTGTATGTATAGTCCAGTATTGAACTTTGCTTGACTCAGTATTGAAGTTATGCTTAATTCTACAATGTTTAATCTCCTAAATATTCATGTCAATTTCTATTAAATGATTTTTCAAAATGGCAAAATGGGAAAAGTGACGTAAATACATCAAAAAGTGTAAATATAAAAAAAAAAAAAATTTGAATTAAAAAAAGAAAAATTAAGTAGGACCTGTTGGCTGACACTTTTCTCATGATCAATGTTTAAAACATCATTTATATATATCTATATATATATTTATTAGGGATGGGTCACGATTTTCGAATATTCGATTAGTTGATTTAATTATAGAATATTGAATAGGTTGTGCGATTATTGTCTTAAAAAATGTCCCCATGTTTTCATGTGGCGCTGCCAATAACGCACCTAAAAGCTGTCAAAGACAACAGAAGAACAAATTGTCTCATCCGCACACTGTAGACTTGCGTGGCATAAAAAAAAGACTTGTGCAGCATATAACGGTTACAGTAACTTGGAACGATGTCAAATAAGAGTTTTGTGCGGACCACAAACACTCCCGACTGGGTTAGAGGTGTGGCTGAATCCGTGTTCAGCAAGGCACGGAAATCAAATAACGCGTTCTACAGAGCCACTAAAGGGACATGGTTAGCCGCTTGCTAGCAGTAGCCTGTTACATTACAGTACATAACATTTCACTTACCACCAGGGTTTGAAATTAACTTTTTCACTCACCAGCCAATTTGGCTACTAAATTTTTAAGTTACCGGCCATTCATAATTTCTACTAGCCAAAAAAAGGGCCGGAGGTAAGCCAACAGCTTGAGGCTGTCCACACTGGATGCGACAAAGTGACCATTGCAAATCATTTGTACTTTGTCAAACAGTAGGCCTACGTCATAAATAGAACGAGGCATCAGTTTACTGTCGGGGATTTGTCGTGCTGTGCCACATCCAGTGTAGGCCGCATCACCGATTATAATGGGTTCTATAGTATTTTGTCGCATCTGGTGTAGACACGAGAGACACTGGTTTTTATCTTTAATCAGGCTCTTACTGAATTAACATTTTACTTAAATTAAAATTAATTAGAATGAAACATTTAAATATCAATAAGCTATTAAAGTTTGTTTACATTGCAGTTTGTTTACATGCATTTTACCTTGTGGTGGCTGTTTTCAGGCAGAACCTTTAGTGTTGTCATATCACACAACTGTATAACACAATTCTGTGTCATTTCTGAATGGATCGAGCGATTTGTGCTGTTTATCTCTTATAAATCGTGACAGAAGCGCAGTGGTGTGCGGGAGACTGATCCCGCTCTGCTCTAACGCGTGGCTGGCAGATGCACCGGGTAGTGCCGCTTCACACTTTTGGAGTACTTGCTTTTTGCAGTTTCCGTGGGCTGTAATTTAAAAACAGCGCCTAATATGAGGTCTTCCTCGCTTCGGCGATCGACCCACCGGGAATGTCCCGGTGCTCCCGATGGCCAGTAGCTACATCACTGGGTATGTTCAAGTAAGCTAGATGCCCAGATGCTGCGCAATTAGGCTTATTTAATATATCATGATGAGTCTCGAGTTCAGTATTTACACTAAATCTGCGCAGATTTGGCTTACATGAACTTCCTCAAGAAATTAATTGGTAAACACAATTTACGAAAGGTAACCCGCTAAATTGGCTAGTGATTTGACCCCTGAGCACCACTGACAAACATCTAATCTTGTAAAATGTGTGGTAAGTACTGCCGAGTGCTGCTCCGTACGTGTGATCGCGAATCTCGAAAGTGAAAGTAAAAAACAAGCGTGCGTTCATAAGCGATTTCAATGCCCCGCATTAATAACGGCTCCCTGATGCCTGCAGTTTATATACAGTATAATTACTAGAAATGCACCAATACCACTTTTGCATATGATCGTAGTTTTGCACAGCTTGTCAGTGAACAAAGGCACGCACGTGATGGAGATTTACCGCTGATTACAGAACGGGCTTTACTGACAAGATGCACATTAATTATCACATGCGATTTATCGTGCAGCCCTATCCTTAATCTATAATAACTCCATTTTGTTGTTCTGTTGTCGGTGTTTCTTTGTCTGAATATGGCACTTATCACATGCTGTGTGGTATCGAGGCATTTTAACGAGTATGAGTACAGGAGCTCAGTATCGGTATCGGTGCATCCCTAATAATTACCCAACGATATAATTGCGACAGACAGAAGATATTGAAGTATATTTTTCCTCCCATCTCGTATCTATTCCCTTTAGGGATTAAATATTTTTTGAAATGGAAATGTCCTGGCCTTATGAGCAGTTGATTTATGCTAATCGACGGACTGTTATGTTAATAAGTGCCGTCATTCGGTTATGTTTATTATATTAATATGTTTCAGCACGTTACAATCATTATATGGCTTGACAGACATTTAAGGTAGTCTAACTTCTGAATTAAACAGTTTATCATACAGATTGAAAGCGTGAATCCCGTCTCTCTCCCTTTCTGTCTGTTTATGGGTGTTTGTGCATTGCGGGGGAGGGGTGCAATTTTCGAATAATAATCGAATTATACTCAGCGATTTTCTAATATTATTTTTGCTTTGAATGCCCAAACAACTATTGGCCGATTCCGATACCGATATTGGTCAATTGCATAAAGCAGGGCTTAAAAACCGGGGGAAAAAAAACAATAATATTTTGATTGGCTCACTCTGAGCAAAATTGGTATTTGAACGTTTATGTTCCTAGTCTATTACCGTTTCGAAACCGGGTTGAGTAGAAAAAATACCGGTTAATAACGTTATTTTTAAAACTTTTTCTATGCCTATAATAATAACAATAATAAAGTACAGCGTTTTCTTTAATCAAAAAGAAAAAAAAACACTAGGGTCTTGATCTGGTAGCCTGTCTTGCGCTTAGTCATAGCCAATACAGCATCGTCTTTTCTAGATTTTGACCAAATGTATTAAACAAAAGAAAAAAACTGTCAACGCTTAAAATACATTAAAGTACATTTTCAAGATATTTAAAAATGTTTGCAGCATGGATAAAAAACACTACTCCTTTAAGCGTTTTGAGAGGAAAAAACAGCCTAAATTAGTAGGCTGTACGTTGCATTTTATTACATTCAGAAATAATGTAGGCTAAAATACCGTAAATAAAGCAAAATATTTACAAACATTACAAACACAATTAGGCTATTTTAGTTCCCTTCTCTCCACAACAAATCCTCTAAAGTTGTAATCCAAAACTAATTAATTTAAAAGCAAAATCTCTCTCATTCTGCACGAATCCAAATCTTTCCATATTCACGACATATCTGGATGCTAAAATATTATTTAGCCTATTCCTGTGTAAACTATAGGCTTTGTTCTTCACTCGTATTTTCAACGTAAAACATCATCCTTCACATAAAAGCACAGTGAGGCGGTGGTCACGCTGAACGGCACAGACTGTACTGACTATTTCAATTGAGCAGTGTAACTTTTTACGTTTCTTTAACTGTATTTTATTTTGATAATAAACAGGCTGCGATGTCAAGTTAGCAAAAATATGTGCGTGTGAGTCGCCGAGGCGATTCAAAGCATTAAAGCTTTTGCAAAACAAAGAAAACTGCTTTCCTCTGCTTTCTTGGTTTCCTTTCCGTGAACTTAAGAGCACGTTACAATGATCCAAACTCAGCACATTTTTTTTCTTTCGTTTTGTTAATCTGTTAATGATTTAAGTGACATATATTTTGTGTATAGGCCTATATTCCTTTTTATGTAGCCTATATAGCCTAAGTTTTTCTCCATTCACAGAAGCGCTGCAGGTGTGTGATGTAGAGACCTGCGCGGGACGGATTTTTCAGTCCCGCGGGTCCCGCGGTACTCCCGCGGGAGTGCAGGTCTCTAGTGTGATGTGAACTTGTGTGAATCCGTGTTCTACACTATCCTGCCATTTTTGCTGGTTTCAAACACCACAGAAAGCTGCATATTACCTGCCATCAATTTTCACTTAAATGTAGGCCTAATGCTTGGCGGTGTCGTGACATATCCTCGGGTAAACTAACGCCAGGGCATTGCCATTGCGACTTACCTCTGATGAATTTGCAGCTGAGCGCGGGCATTTCACTCATTGGATGTGTCAGCGTCACATTTGCATAGGCCGTACTATGCTGTCTGACACTATATTTTGTACAGATTTTATTTTGTTTTGGCAAGTATTTAATTATTTTGCCCAGAGAAAAATGTTGGATCATGCAACTCATTGTCTCCATGCAGTTAATTAATAAACCATCGGTATTGGCCCTTTTCATGCTATTTCCGATATGCCGATGGCTTTAAAATAATCAAAAATCGTCCAATAAATATCGGCGGCTGATACATCGGTGCATCCCTAGTCATAGTAAATGAGCCATAAAAATAAAAGGTGCATATATTTTGTCCGAAGGTAATGTTAAATTAAAAAAAAAAATTCTGACTATTATTTCATGTCTCAGACATGGTACTGCATCTAAGTTACATTGGCGTATCAGATTGTAACATCAGCTCATATGTTTTCCTCTCTAGATGATGATTGGCAGGAGGAGCATGCCCGCCTCGCAGAGCTTGATGAGCAGGTACGAGACGGAGTGCATGGAACGGGCGACGCCTCCTCCGTTGACCTCCCTCTCGCTGGCGGCAATGCCCACTCTTCGACCCTCCCTCAACCCTCCTCTTCTTCCCGACTTTACCCTGACATAGATGAACGGGGTGGCGGTGACCTGGCGGAGTCGCTGACTCGGCTCATCTTGGGCTCGGATCCTGCTATTGCTGGAGTGGGCACCGCCAGGTCGGACCGATCTCACCTTCCTCTAATGCTGTCCTGCCAGGCTCCTCAGCCCTCGGCATTAGCTGAACAGTCTTCTCTGCTGCTGAGCTACCAACAACAGCAGCAGCTCATGCGCAGAGGGCCAGCTCCTCTTCCACAGGTTTGTGTGATTGCCTCTCCATCATATTGAGCTATTATTGATATGATTAGTTTGTAAATCTGTTTGTGAACATGCAAATGCCATCATCAGGGTGTGGACTGCAGCAGGTACAAGCACTCGTCGGAAATGTAACGCCCCTTACCATAATCGCCAGCTTATGATCTTTCAAAATAAATGTAAAGACAGTAAATAATGACATTAGATTTACCATCAGTTCAAGCCAGAAAGGGGAACAGAGTCGCGTGACAGACACAGTGATGAAGCTGGTATGTGTTTGCAGTACACAAGCCACGGTTAAGACAGCTGACTCTACTGTGATGTAACCCTGTCTCTCTCTCTCTCTCTCTCTGTCACATAACTTTTATAAAGAATATCTCTTTGGTTTTGAGACTTTAGTCTTTGCAACTTCAGGGATCTTATCTATGCACAATCAGCTTGTAACACTCCAAAGAGAAAGGAAAACTTGAAATCGCATCATATGACCCCTTTAACAAACAGGTATTTTAAGGGTGTGGCAATATGTTACATGTTTGCCACATGTAAAATAGGGCTGCACAATTAATTAAAATAAAGCAAAAATAGTCTAACTATTGAATTGCAAAGACTGTGATTTAATTAAATACATTCGCTATATATTTCAAAGTGAAGTAAAAGTTTTAGAATTTTTATCACGTTAATGTAAAAAATCTTGTGTGATATAACTTGTTTGTTTGTTTGCTGGTTTTATTGTATTTGTTACACTTGTATTTTTTTTTTATTGTTTTTGCCATGAAAATAGCCTTTGATGCTGACATGGCATGAAATATATACTATACTTCAAAGTGAAGTATGTGTGTACAGTACTGTGTTTTACACGAGTAGCTCATGATGCAGTGTTTTCAACATCTCTGCTGAAATAATACAATTTCAAAAGTTTTCTTAGATACTTTTTTTACATTAAAATTACAATAGCAATATTTGTTGTTTTAATATTTTTATTTAGTAATAATAATTTTAATTGTTAAAGAAATTAATGTTTTTTCTTTTAGTTTTAATGACAATTTTTATCAGAAAAACTCCCAATTATTTTTAATAAAAATGAAAGAAATGTCTTATAATTTAAATAAATTATATAAAAGCATAGTACATTTACTATGTGTGCATAGAATCATAACACAGATATACAACAGAGCCTGAAGCCAGGATTTATTAAACAAATGTGCATATTGCCATATATTTAATTACAGAAAATTACAGAGAACCCTATGTTGGAACTAGATGCATGTTTTATATTCTTTGGATTCAGTTTTAAGGAACCTACCCTCTCAAGTTTGACCTCTTTATTATAAAGGGCAATGAGAATTTGGGAATTGCAGGTTCGAATTGCATTTTCTTACCTTGTTTTTATGTTTAGTCTGCCCTATATGAAAGCATCTAGTGTGCACTAAAGTGGATAAAATAGTGTTTAAACATATGCAGCATGCTTGGCTTTATTTTATGATGCGTCAACAAAAACAATGTGGATTTGTCTCTGTAATATTTATCTTACAGCTCTAAATATTCAGAATAAACAACCAATATTTCCCTTTTTCTTTTCCCCCATAGATAAACTCTCACAGTATTTGGGAAAACAGTATGGGCTTCGGTCCTGTTAGTTCTGGACTAGTCACTCAAAAAGAGGTAAAAAATTTGTGTATATAAAAAAAGCTTTCTCAAGTTTGCTTGATTGTCTTTCTGTGCTGTTCTTCTAAACTTCTCGATTAACTGCTCAGGACAAAACGCTTATGTCCATTATCAAAGAGGTGGGGCTTCCTAATCGGCCTCCTGGACTCAGCAGAGAAGAAGGGCGAGATTTGTCCGAAAGGGTTCCACCTCCTCGCTCCTGCTCACCTGTGATTGGAAGTCCACCTGTAAGGGCTGTACCTATTGGAACACCTCCAAAACAGCCCATGAGTCAAGTCCACAATCAGCAGGTAATATGTCATCCTTTATGCATTAAAATATTTACATTTAGTCATTTAGCAGAAGCTTTTATCCAAAACGACTTACAAATGAGGACAACAGAAGCAATCAAAACCAGCAAAAGAGCAATAATATGAAAGTGCTATGACAAGTCTCGGTTTGCCAGCCATTTTTTTAATGCATGAAGTAAAAGTGTACTTAAAACGTTGTATTTTTTTCTAAATGAACCCAAGGAGTGTTGATATGTTTGCATTTAATATTTCTGGGTGATGCAATGATTTACATTGAATTAAAATGGTTCATTGACTGTTTATTTTTTTCTTCAGAATAATCACCCTTCAGCCGTTCACGTGAGAGCCACTGTGCCACTGCGCTACCCACCTCCCTTCACTGAGCGTCTGTCCCCCAACAACCTCCTCAGCATCGCTGTGAGTCCCAGATCAGTTCAGAATCAGTCAACTCCAACAGCCTGACAGTGGTGCTATAATACAGTGAAAAAAGTTTCCACACTTTGATGCCTGTTTGCTCATGCTCGAGGAGGCTCTGTTTAGGGGACATCTAATGTCTAAATGGCTTTTGGGATGAAAACAATCTGGTATATCTATTTTGAAAGTTTTTGAACAGTATTGAAATGACAAATTATGATAAACCCTTTTTTTTTTTTTGCTCTTTCAGAACTCACCGTTGTCTCATCCTCCATTCCCTGCTGGTGTTGGTTCTGTTCTGTCTCAGATACAGAGAGCCCAACTGCTCAACTCTCAGGTGAGTTAATGATACATTAGTATTAGTATACACCGTTTAATAAGAGTGGTACTAGAGCTTCCATCATGTCCTAACCATAGAAACATGACAAGCTTTTTTGTCTATCTTGTGCTACGCTCTTCAGGTTGGTCAGTTCCCACGTGGTCCAGCTCCCCCATTATTACAGGGAGGTGTCGGGGGTTTCAGGCCATTCTTTGGGCAGTCTGGTCCTAGAATGGGTCCCCATGGGCCACCTCTTGGCCACACACTCATCCGACACAACACCACTCACCTCCACCCGCAGCACCGCAGGATGCTCAACCAGAGGATGCAGAACAGAGGCTTGGGGTGGGTACCATCTGTCCTCTCTCTGAATGACGCCTCACTTTGAAATGCCTCATGTAAATGTTTCTCATACGCTCAGTGATCACGTCGGAGGGAGAGGTGTTGGAGACAGGAGAAACAGAGATCCTTACAGCAATCTGATGACACAAAGAGAGAAGGAATGGGTAGCGAGGATCCAAATGATGCAACTTCAAAGCACCGATCCGTATCTGGATGACTACTATTACCAGGTAATCACTCTTTTACCCATACTTACCCCAAGACTGACACATTTCAAATGAAAACTTTATTCTTCAAAGTTTGTTATTTTACAATTTTAGACTTTTAGACAAGGCTTGAGACATCTAGAGTTTGTCTACCATCTAGTTATTTTCTAATACTGCTGTAGCTTGGATTAAAAAACAACATTTTTCATTTGAGCAACATCATTGTAAAAATATTGTGTAGATAATGTTATTGCTGGTTAATGGTGGCCATTAATTCTTGTTTTGCAGAATTACTATGAAAAAATGGAGAAGCGTCAAGAGCGGGACAGAGACAACAGGAAGGAGCACACCACCAAACTCATCACTCCTCAGGTGGCTAAACTGGAGCACACCTATCGGCCAGGTAAAAAACAACACATGGCAAAATGGCATTAAAAAATGCCTGTCTTAGCATTCTTATGACTGCAAGCAAATCAAAAATTAAAATTTTGCAACCAAAAATTAATATTTTGTTGTTATTGATTTAATTGTGCATTTCTGTCAGGTCAGTTATTTCTATCTGTTCAAATGGTCTAATACTTTGTGATTGTGTATGTTTCATAGTGCAGTTTGCCGGCTCGTTAGGAAAACTCACTGTCTCCAGTGTGAACAATCCGAGGAAAATGATTGATGCCGTGGTGACCACTCGCAGTGATGATGAGGTCAGCACTCTATTCCCTCACCCTTTTACATAGACTATTTTTATAAAACTGCTTATGAGGCTGTTTTTGGTTGCTTTTGAGTGGACCCATGCAAAAATGCAAAAAAGAACTCAACAGATTCTTTCTGGTCCTAGTAATGCATTTTTCTTTATGAATAAAGTGTTTATTCAAAAGGTGCATGTTATTATGGTACCGTTTCTTTGTACCAATGTTCTTTATTTTGTCATTTTACAGGAAAAAAGAGAAAAGCAAGTGTGGAACAAAAGACGGCAAATCCTTTATACTGTGGAGAAGGTAAGAATGGAGAGAAGTGAAGCTTTTGTAGCCACCGTATTTTTATTCTGATTCAGGTGATTAATTAAAAAAAAAAAAATATATATATATATATATATATATATATATATCATTATAATCCTAATTTTGGCCTCAAGACTAAGGATTTTTTCTGCTAGCTCAGTCAGTTCAGTTGTTCAGATTTTTATTTTCCTTGCCCAAATTTTTTTCTGGCCACAACTAAATAAACAAATAGTTATTGTTTTCAGAAAGTTATTGTTGAGCCCTGTAATTAAATTAGCATTCCACGAAATATACTAACAAGTATAATATATATAATACAGTAATAACTTGTATATTTTGTTATGCAGATGTACAGTCTACTATTAGAAGTGCAAGACTTTGAGAAGAAGTTCTTGCAGACCCCTGAGCACCAAAGAGATGCCCTGCTAGAACAGCATAAAACCCACACGGTGCAGCTCTACAACTCCCTCCGAGAAAAAGAGTGGGACGACCGGTGAGTGCGACAGGAAGAGCCACATGAGGACAGGCACATGAACTAGCCTAGTTGAGAAATAGTTTTATGATCATGTTTTTACATTTAGGTTAAGTCATTTAACAGATGCTTTTATCCAAAGCGACTTAAAAAATAGGACAATGAAAGCAATCAAAATCAACAAAAGAGCAATAATAATGTAAGTGCTTTGACAAGTTTCCGTTAGACTAACGCAGTACGCAAGATTTTTTTAATATAATAAAAATACAAAAAGTAGATAGAATAGAAAAAGAGTAGAGAATGCTAGTGTTAGAGGGTCATTTTTATAATAAATAAAAAGTAAATAAGCAGTTAGAATAGAATTAGAATAGAGAGTGCAAGTGTTAGAGGGTCAAGTGTTTTTTTTTATAAAAAAAGAAAACAAATAGAAAAAATATAATTAGAATAGAGAGTGCTGGAGTTAGAGGGTCAAATGAAGATGGAAGAGATGTGTTTTTAGCCGATTCTTGAAGATGGCTAATGACTCAGCTACTCGGATCGAGTTGGGCAGGTCATTGCACCAGGAGGGAACAGTTAATAAAAAAGTCTGTGAAAGTGATTTTGTGCCTCTTTGGGATGGCACAATAATGCGCCGTTCAATTGTAGAACGCAAGCTTCTAGAGGGCACATAACTCTGAAGTAGTGAATTTAGGTAAAGGGGTGCAGAGTCAGTGGTGGTTTTGTAGGCAAACATTAATGCCTTGAATTTTACGTGAGCAGCTATTGGTAACCAGTGCAAGTTCATGAACAGAGGTGTGACATGCGTTCTTTTCGGCTCATTAAAGATTAATCTTGCATTCTGTATTAATTGTAGAGGTTAGAATGAACTGGCTGGAAGACCTGTCAATAGTCCAGCCTGGACAAAACAAGAACTTAAACAAGGAGTGGTGTAGCATGTGTAGTTGTGTAGTCTTTTCTTATGTTGTATAAAGCAAATCTGCAGGACCGGGCAGTTTTAGCAATGTGGTCTGAGAAATTCAGCTGATTTGGAAGGAGTTATGGTTGATGCACCTAGCTGGATGGTGAAATTGTGATGAAGTGATGGGTTTGTTGAAACCACAAGCAGTTCTGTCTTGGCAAGGTTGAGCTGAAAGTAATGGTCCTTCATTCAGCAAGAAATGCCTGTTAGACAAGCTGAGATGCGAGCAGCTATCGTCGGATCATCAGGATGGAATGAGAGGTAGAGTTGAGCGTCATCAGCATAGCAGTGATATGAAAAGCCATGTTTCTGAATGACAGAACCTAGTGATGCCATGTAGACAGAAGTAGGGCTGCAACTGACAACTATTTTGATAATCGATTAGTTGACTTATAATTTTTTCGATTAATCTGATTTTTTATTTTTTTTAAGTCCTTTTTTCTTTTTTTTCCTATTTTTATAAAACACACTTGCACCGTCCTATTGTCATTATTATCACAAACTGAAAGAACTAAATAGTATTTCACATAATAACAAAAATGGCCTCCTATGCCTTTCATAACAGCTTGCATTCTTGCTGGCATTATGTACTTTTTGACTAATTGGGTATCTTAAAAAAAAAAACACTATAAAGCACTTGACTATTTTTTTCTGCCTTTCTTTCATAGATAACATCAATAATTATATTATAGCATTAGAAACACTACTGTTACTAAAGAGCTTACTCGTATTGGAGGACTAACCAATACAGGAAGCTAAAAATGATTTTGTTAATCACTAATACTATTAGTTTAGAGCAGCAGTGGCACAAACCTTACATAATTTCTTAGAAACCTTACAAACATTTGCTTGAATAAATTTAAGCACTGTATAGTGAATATAGCTTAAATCTCTAAATTTAAAATTAAAATAATAATAAAGATATTAAAAATGAATAAAAACACAAACTCCGTGTTAACCAGCAGGTAAGAGTAATGTTCTGCAGGAACACACGTTTACTTTGATCACAGTCACGTCTTACTGTCATTTCTTTATGTGCTGTAATTTGATGCCACCGGCTGAAGTTGGACGTGCACTGTGGGCAGACCCGACTAATCGAAAATGAGAATCGTTGTGATTATTTTCATTATCAATAATAATCGATTTTAATCGATTAGTTGTTGCAGCCCTAAAGAGAAGTGACCCAAGTACTGAGCTAGTGCTGGGCGGTATACCGGTTCATACCGAATACCGGTGTTTACTTTTGTTATGATATGAATTTTTAAAATACCGCAATACCGGTATATGTCACTTAAACGTTACCAATGTCAATGAAAAATACCGTGATATAAATTTTTGGTCATACCGCCCAGCACTATACTGAGTCCTGAGGCACCCCAGTAGCTAGATGTTGCGTCTTGGACACCTCACCCCTCCAAGATACCTTAAAGGACCTATCTGATTAAACCTATCTTGTTTATTTTTTTAAATAAACAAGCATGTTATAACAGCATAGTTTTGTGCTGTAGTCAAGAACTGTGTGAAATCACTAATATTGGTATCAACTACTAGAAGGTTTGTGACCGTAACAGACCTACTTCCCACCCTTCTGCAGAGTGAGCGATGAGCAGTGCTTGATGATCATGTCTGTGCGTAAGGGGAAACGCCTCATCTCCAGACTCCTCCCCTTCCTGCCACAGCCCCAGGCTGCTACTGTTGTCATGGGAATAGCCAGGAACCTTCCAGCTCTGGCCAAGAAAGACAAACAAGACCAGGTACAGTCACAGACGAGTGGGTCTTTGTATGCTTTCTGTGAAGAGAATGAGATGTGGCAAGTTCTATAGGTTATGATTAGCACTAGGAAAAAGGAAGTTTTTTTCATTTGCATGTTCTCTCTCATAGGTACTGTGTTGGTTGGTAGAGCCAGTGACGGCAGTAATCCAGTCCATGTCGAGTACCTCCCTCACTAATCTCCTTCAGGAGCTGCAGGGCAGTGAAGGACAGCTTCCCCTTGTGCTGCAAAATAAGGTATCACTGTCAAATTTAAAAAAAAAAATTTTTTAAATGGCAAACGTGCACAGTCTCCTCTGGCTTTTTGTCTAACTAAACCAAAGATATTTCAGTAATGTATGTGTTGTGTTTGTCAGTTTGGCGTGACGTTGCTCTATCTGATTCTAAGTGAAGGAGAGAGGATGCAGAGCTCCGATCCCAACTGTCAGCTCATGGACGATAACCGCTGGTGAGCATCTGTCTGTGTATTATTATCTATTTTCCCTACAGGCATGCTTGGTATTACACAGGTGTTCATGTGTGAAAGTGGCTAGTGTTGCAGTATTTCATCATGATTCGTAGGGCTGGGTTTTGACACAAATTTCACGATTCGATTCTCATTCACAAGCTTGCGATTGGATTTAATTCAATTCAATATCGATTATTTTGGATATATTTTAGGTACACATGCCATATTTTCTCAAGGAAAAAAATTATCTGAACTAATGCTGTAAAATATACATGAGTCAGTTGATACTACATTCAAATCATTACTATAATATTGAAGGTTAAAACTGACCGATTTTTTTAGGCTATACAACTGCTTAAATTACACTTAATGACGTTTTTATAATAAAAGTTACGGTAACACTTTCTATGAAGCCCATATTTATAGTGAGTGTTATTTGAGTGTTCCTTGCAAGGTTAATATTAATTTTGATGTGAGCTAGTTAATAATTTCAACTGGGGAAAAAATGCAATGTTTATATGTTAGGTTACATGTCAACTAACTCTCAATAGAGTATTAGTAGGCTTAGGTTAAGCTTAGGGTTGGTAGAATGTTGACGTATTTGCAAAGTTACTTATAGTCAGTTTGTCTGTTGGGTAACCATCAAAATAAAGTGTTTGCATATATTTAGCAGACATACTACTAATATTCCAATGACTGCTAGTTGATATGTAGTTGCAGAGTTGCTTATAAACAGCTGTCTAAAGGGTACCGTCAAAATAATCAAACTGATATTACAGTAAAAATAGTTCAAAGCAAATGTGTCATATTACAAGGCTGTTTGAGAAAAAAAGTATCATCATTATTACAGGGATTAAAGTTCCGTCACTAAGACGAATTTCCGTCAGTTCATAAAGACAAACATTAATCTCCACATGAATGTATGAATTTAATTGCACTCATGCCACCTCTGAGCCTCATTAAATGTCTGAAAATGTTTTGTACCTACAAGCCACTTTTGTGTTCTTCTGTGCCACCTCTGTAGTACAAATTAACTTATTCATACTAATTTCATGTGATTGGTAACTTATTTGTATTATTACATATTGTTTTAAATAGAAATTTTAAAAAGATTTTTGAAACATGAATTTGACATGAAAATTATGCCATTACAAAGGAAAATAAGAAAATACTCCTGTAAGTCACTTTAAGGAGTCAAATGTCACCATATTAGGAAGGTTATTTTTTGATCAGAATTTGACAAGCACTCCTAATTACAAGAAGAAAAAAACTGCTCTTAAACTGGGTGTGTGACAGGTATGGCTGAGGAATGGGGTTTGGTCGAAGAAAAATTCAGTCAAAAGATTTTTAAATTTTTTTTTGCTTTAACCCCTGCAATATAAAAAGTAGAATAAGGTAAATAAGTTACCAATCATATGAAATTAGTATTAATAAAGTAATTTGTACTACAGAGGTGGCACACAAAAGTGGCTTGCAGGTACATTTTCAGACGTTTAATGAGGCTCAGAGGTAGCATGAGTCCAATTAAATTCATAAATTCATGTGGAGATTAATGTTTTAAATATACAATTTTGAATACAGAAATATGATTTAAATTACTGAAATTATACCTAAACATTTAACTAAATCCGCCAGCAGGTGGCGGCAAGTCACTGATTTTATCACTGAATCATTCATTCAATTGATTCGTTCAAACGGCTGAATCATTCAGGAATGAAGCAAGTGACTGTCTTTATTAACTGACGGAAATCCGTCATAGCGACGGAACTTTAATCCCTGTTATTATTATTATTACTATACTTATAAGTGGTCTTTGATTGCTTTAAGTAAAGTAGCATAAGAAAGATGGCAAGATATGAGACTTATAATACATTATAACTATGAAAAACATAATTCATTGTAACTTAAGTGGATGCAACATGTTCACTGTGTGTTATAAATCATCGTACTCTTAAAAGCTATAACCACAAATAAGTAAATATTATAATACATTAAAACTGTTCTTATGAATATTCATAAGATATAACATATTATAAGTTTTTTTTATAATGCATTATGCATTCATTATAATGCCTTAAGAACACCCTTATAATGTATTATAAATATGGGCTTCATAGAAAGTGTTACCTTTTAGGACAAGGATGCCTTACCTATCGAAACATCCCTGTGCCTTTATACAGAAAGTTTAAGAAGCTACTTAATATTGCCTTTTAGTCAAGATATATTCTATTATATGGCAAGCTAAGGGGAACTCTAGTTAGACATTTACATTTCTCTTTCTGAGTCTACATGTTCTTCAGGTTCCAACTGATAAGTATGAGCATAATCATCATAAGTATGAGTAATGAGTTTATGGTCACCAAATATGTTTTTCTGAGGTAAATGCGATGTTACGTGACATTGTCTACAAGCCGTTATATTGACGTCTTTGCGTGGCTGAAACACTGATTGAGCGATTACATGAGACAGGATACAGATTGTAAAGTTGTACTCTTTCTTTTAACTTGCCTTCGGATGTTTAGTCATGATTATTTTGTGCCGAAACTGGTATTAATGTGGAGGAGACGATCAGATCACGTCTGTTGAACTGAGGCGCTACAGCGATCTGTCACTTCACATTAAACAGCGCCAAAACAGCATTTATCATTTGAATACTGAAATACAATGGACAGAATTTGAAATCTGAGACTTTTTCATATTAAAAGTACCAAAGCACAATGCTTATTGTGATTTATTGGATGGGAAGTTCCCTTCAATGTTCCGTCCATTAACTGAAAACAGGCTAGACTAATTGATTCTTGGGATTTAAGAATGGACATCGTTCCGTAAAAATGAGAATCGGTTAAAATCGAGATCTTTTTTTTTTTTCATTTTTTCTTTTTTACCCATCCCTAATGATCTGATTTGTCCGGTTCTTCATACCAATTTTTTTCATTCTGTTTCCAGGACTGAGTTGGTGTTCTCTGTGACACGGGAGCTTTTGAAGGTCCCGTCCTCTGCGCTTTCATCCCCGCTGTTTACTCCTCCAAACCTAGTGTCACTGTTCTCTCGATATGTGGACCGGCAGAGACTCGAGCTCTTGCAGGAGAAGCTACAGTGAGTTTGTCCTCTAAAAACTCAAGATTTAAAATGGATATAAGACAATAGAACTGATCCATATTTATAAACTATTCAGTATTTGAGATATACAGTAGTCAACATTTGAAGTGGATCAAAACCTTTCATCAAAAGGGCCTTTCGCACCGAAAACGCCAAAAAGTGGGTAGTTCCACAATTAGTTCTGGTACTATGAAAAGGTTCCCGCGGTGACACGGGAGCTTTTGAAGGTCCCGTCCTCTGCGCTTTCATCCCCGCTGTTTACTCCTCCAAACCTAGTGTCACTGTTCTCTCGATATGTGGACCGGCAGAGACTCGAGCTCTTGCAGGAGAAGCTACAGTGAGTTTGTCCTCTAAAAACTCAAGATTTAAAATGGATATAAGACAATAGAACTGATCCATATTTATAAACTATTCAGTATTTGAGATATACAGTAGTCAACATTTGAAGTGGATCAAAACCTTTCATCAAAAGGGCCTTTCGCACCGAAAACGCCAAAAAGTGGGTAGTTCCACAATTAGTTCTGGTACTATGAAAAGGTTCCCGCGGTACGAAAGGCCCTAAAGTGGTCCTAAAACCTAAAACCAAAATGCTTTCTTGTCTTAGGATAACTTTGATTAACTTTTTTTTTACTTCAAATGTTGGCTACTATATTTACCCGTGTATAATTGTGATTCCTGTTATTGTCATTTTTAATATACTGAGATCAATGGAAATCACAAATAAGTAATATAAATAATAAAATAAAAAGTACAAAAAAAGCAGCATTTTTATGTATATGATATCATTTTTATTTTTTATTTATTACATTTTTTTTTACATATTAGCATTTTAAATATACACTATATATATAACATTGTACTTATACACACAAAATGTCATGCAAAAATTGCACTTCTATTTTAGAGCAAGTAACATTTATGTGCATATCAAATATTAGTTATTCATTTGTATATTTAATATATGCATGCATGCTTGATCAAAGTAAGCATTTTTGCAACTATGTAATCACAAATATATCATGAGTATTCAATATCGACCAGTCCTGGAATGTTTGGACGTAATGTTTGGTTTTTGTGTTTAGTGTAAAGTAGATGTGATCAAATAAAGGAAAGAATTATTAGGTTATTTAGGCCTTTTATTGAGATTGACTTGTCTTAATTTTCTTTTCAGGATCACAGCCCTGTCCAGGTAGAAGTGACTTCAAATGTGGCAGTTGTTGAGAGGCTGACTGTTAATGTATTTGTGAATGAGCAGTTTTATGTGTGATATGTATTGGAGGGTGAGGCCAGGTTACTTTTCCTTTCTCGTTATAAGAGTCACAATAGATAAGAATAATGTTTAAATGGTTATAAACTGTTGTCCATAGGTTTGTCAATAAAGGCGATCAGGTATATGTATTTTAGCTTCCATTAGGGTCAGCTCTGAGCAGAAGAGCCAGGTAAGGGACCGCAGCGTGTTTCCCTGTGAAATGGCTCGATCATGACAACATCCGACCTTATTTATAGACGCATAGATTTGGGGAGAATTTTGCTGTACATTAATATCTTAATTTTCTTATACACTGCAGCTTGTATGTTTGCAAAAGAGTGGCTGTGCAAGTGTGTCTGTGAGTTTAAATGAAGGTTTAAACAAAGGTATTCTTCATTTTTAAATATCTTGACATGATGCCTGTGATACACATGAAATTAAAACTTTCTATTATACAAAGATTGGTGTATTAGTGTTTTGATCTTAGCTGGGTTTCTTACACATCTGGAAAACCTGGACTTTTCTAATATAAGTGAACTTCCTCCCAAATTCTCATTACTATATTGCATTATATGTATTTTACATACTAATTTTCCTTAATTAACATTGTTCTCAAATTTTTTTTTATTTTTTTTTTCCAGTAAAAATCTTTTTTTGTTTTAAACACCTATACAACAAATTTTTCCATGATGTGTAAGGGTGGCAACACTTACCCTAGAAAACTTATCCTCATCCAACTTTATCTCCAAGAAGTAACAAATATTAAAAATGTACACAATCACATTCTTAATATTTCTATTTTCACTTATAGTGATACTTTCTTTGTACTTGCTTTTTATTTTTTGGCCTGGAGGTCTTAATTTCTTTGTGCAGAGCAGACTTTGTAACTTTGAGAGAACCACCGTATCATCTCATACACCCTGATAAGCGGCTGATTCCCTTCAAGGTCATAACTGTTGTAAACAGAGGAAATTTCTGTCTCTTTTGCTAAGACCCAACTAAAATTATTCAATATTGCTGCTCATTTCTTATCGGTCTCCTCTTGCTCTTGACAACTTTATCTGCTTGGTTTGAAGAAACAGTTTGGCCTATCACAATAAATAGGCTGTAAAAAAATACTATCTGCAGGTATTATTGTGGGGAAAAAATGCCATTTACCTTTTCTCTTCATAGTGTGCTGAAGCAAACTGATTTGTAATGAGAACTCATGAGGATCCTTCAGGTCTTATCAGCTGACTTTCCTGATGCACACATTCTTACAGAGCATTCACTTGCACTGTAAGTGCGTTTTTAAATTTAATTTAATTTAATTTATGCATTTAGCAGATGCTTTTATCCAAAGCGACTTACAGTGCATTCAGGCTATACATTTTTTATCAGTATGTTTTTTTATAACCCAAATGTTACTGTTCAATAAGTTTTTAAAAGTTATTTCTAATTTGAATTTATTTTTAATTATTTTTGTGATAATCAACAATGTCACAAATACTGTAGAACGAACTCTGAATATAAATGTAAAGCCATTATGGCTTATTGAGGCTTTTCGCACTATTTAGGTAACCCTGGGTCATTCAAAAATGTTTTTTTTTTTGACTTTTTAAATGGTTAAATTAAATTGTATTAATCAAAAGCATGTCTAATCAATTTAAATAATGAAACGTATACAATTCAACATCAATCTATTAAAAAGTGTAACAAAATATTGTTACCAAATTCTGTGTTTTAGCATGTCTAATTATTTGAATGCATAAAAACTACTTTTATTTATAGCCTTATGAAATGTTTTTTTCTTTCGAAATTCTGCGTTGTGTAATTTTTCTGGTTATCGAATGAAGGCATAACACATTCATTTAATTTATCTTTTAAATAATGAAAATTAAACAAATTTTTTTTTTTGGGCAAACAAAGGGGATTTACAATTAAAATTAAAACATGGAAGAAATATTGTGTGATTATTCCTTCTAAATAAAGTTTTAATTTTAGTAGCCTAGTAGTTGTACGTACATTCTACTGAACAGTATAGGCCTAATATATTTCTGGCAGAATATTTCTGACTCTCAGAGCAGTTCTGGGGATGTTGTTCATGTATTTATGTGAGAAGGCATATGCTGAAAAACACAGCCAGCGTCATGCAAGATTCATATTTAAATAGTCATTTTGCGGCTTAATATTTACAGATAGTCCATATCACGATTTGATTTAGGTGTAGGCTAATGACTTCCAGTGACTAATTCAGGGGTCACCAGACTCGGTCCTGGAGGGCCGGTGTCCTGCAGAGTTTAGCTCCAACCCTAATTAAACACACCTGAACCAGCTAATCAAGGTCTTACTAGGTATACTTGAAACTTGCAGGCAGGTGTGTTGAGGCAAGTTGGAGCTAAACTCTGCAGGACACTGGCCCTCCAGGATCAAGTTTGGTGACCCCTGGACTAATTCATCCAAACTTTGACAAATTCCATGACACATTCATTTGACAAATTCCATGACACATTAACGGCTCTAAGTGAAAGTGACATGTGGCCAAGTATGGTTACCCATACTAGGAATTAGTGCTCTGCATTTAACCCATCCTAAGTGAACACACGCACACCGTGAACACACACTCTGAGCAGTGGCACCCTCTAGCAGGTGTCCTCATTATTTTATACTGCCGACTGTTCTCCAGAGAATGGACTTTTTGGACTAAATGTAAGAATGAAACGTGTTTGGTCACCATTTGACATTTTTTCTCTCAAACGATGAAATGACTGTTTATATGCGGTGTTTCCATGATTGTCCAAAGCACATGATTATAGCCCTTTCATACAGTAACGTTGTAAATTGCCGTAAATTACCGGAACGACTTTACCAGTAAATACAAAAATGCGCTGTTCAACTTCACACAGGCAAGGACGTTGCCTCTTTTTTACCGGTAAAGCACCATTCGCACATCAGTTTCAAAATACCGGTGAATTCTGTGACATAAACGCTGTGTTTGTAAACATGGAGGGCTATCCACCTTATTTTTTCCTTTAAGAACGGGCGCGGCCATTTGTAAATTTAATGTGTCTGGCTTCCGGTGTCATTCACTTCCAGCAATTTTTACAAAACAGCTTGTTTTGCGCTTAATATGGACTATCCTTACCATACTATTCTAATGTATAATCTTAATTATGAACACACTGGTTTGTAGTGCAGCTGCTTTTGGCCCAGAGACATCATATTAGATAATTTAAGACATTTTTGACTTCCGTAAACAGCACGGAGTGTTGTGTTGCGACTCGCGGAGCAAGTGATGGATTCAATGTAGTCAATGAAGCTCAAGAAGCAGAGTTCCAGATGTCAAAATAAGACTTTATTGTGCAAAGCAACAAAGCCGAGATCTCAGCCGCATCTGAGTCTCTGTCTGTCTGCGCATCAATTTTATACCGGTCTTTCTAACCAAAATTGGTAATTCTGTTTTTTTTTATTGGTTGTGCCTATCTGGTTTGCCACAGTTTATTACTAGCCCACCTGGTCCATTTTTTAATGGTGGAATTTGGCCAAATCAGCCATTTAAAAAAAAAAACTTTTATTCCACCGCCTCCTATTGGATGGCGGTGGTCATATGAGACATTCATCAAACTTGTTTACACGTACCTGTCATATTCTGGAAATCACCCAAAGTTCATAGGGTTAAGTTCACTGGTACAATCCAATGGAAACCGCCAGTACTGCCCAATGGCTAAGCCCTCAGATTTACAATCTGTATTAAGACATCCAGTGTTGGAATAATTCAGCATATTGATCAGTATATTGATTACTTTTGTTGTGGCAAAATAAAAATGACTCTCACCGCCGCATAAGAGACAAAGTCACTCAATTGTCTTTTTTCAAAGGTTTTATTTCTTGCAAGAAAGGTCAGACAGTCATACAGAAACACAAGTTGCTGCAGAGTGCGACAAAGAAGGGAGGGTTTCCTCCACCTTTATCTCTTCCCTAGCTTTCAAGGTTACATCTCTTAACAACTGTACTTTTCCACACATAGTAAGAAAGTCAAAAACACATTCCACTATATCATACTTCTAAGACTCGGGCCCTCAGGGACATGGTGACCTTCTAGGTCATGGACAGGTGTCTTTGGGTCTCCCAGTTGTCATCCCCCCACCCCCGAGCCCAACTTAGGCCTGCACGAACCCCTTGTCACCCATACATCTTTTTCTTTAGGCCCCAAACCATATCTCATTCTGACTTCAAAGCAGTTCTAAGTAAAGCAGGCAATACACAATGTTCCATAAGCATATGAATAAAATCATGCAAAATCAATAAAATGAATTTTTCTTTCACACTTTCATGACCATACATCATATTTTTAAGTAAGATAATACCATATTGAGTAAATAACATAATATATAGTAAAATAACACAATAGGAGTAAATGCGTCATCTGCATCAGAATGTTATGATTGGCCCAGAGTAGACATCTAATCTCGTTCTGCGTTCACACAGAACACATTGCCGCTAATTGTAATGTTACAACTTCTCATACCAGTAAATTGCCAGAACGAATTTACCGGTATTTTTGAAAAGGTCCTATTTACACATGATCTCTTAATAGTAATTTACCAGTAAATACTGTATGTGTGAAAGGGTTTTATGAGGCACACGATTGGCTGTCGGTTGCTAAATGTCTAGCCATAAATGCGGTGTTAGTGGTGCAAAAGCGGTGGTGATCCTGAAAGGGGTTTCATAACCCACTTCTAAATTAATAGTGCGAACTGTTCCTTTACCCAGTGTGAAAAGCCTCTCTGAGACTTTCCCTGCAACTTTTCCTCCCAAATAATTTCAGAGTATGGTACAGCTACAGACACAGTTTCGAGATGGTGTATCAGTATCTGCGTAAACATCGCTAATACTCAACATAGCCATCCGGAATTCTGGCTTCTGATATCCAATGGTCTGCAGAAAGTCTTCTAGATTCTGGAATGATTTGATGTTCTTCAGGAGGCTCCTGGAGATATGAAATGTGGCGTATGGATCAAAACTTGACTTATCTTTGTGCGTGGTCACGTAAATTTTCCCAAACCTCCACTCTCCGTGAGCGGTGACAATGATGCGGTCCACGTTGCTGTCGTCTTGCTGGCTGGTGTTGTGTTCCTTGATGTAGTTTGGCAGCATATCAGCTCCTGGTGAGTTCAGATTGCCCAGCAAGTAGTAGGGAAACTCCAAATCTGGAAGAAGTTTCCCTTTACATTTAGCGTATCTGTTCTCAAAGAGGTGAAAGCCAAAGTCTTCCTTTGCCGGGTCACATGCCAGAAACATGTCGTCATCATCATTAACCCAAATACAGTCTTTAGCAAACCAGTACAACAGCTTGAGTCCATGTCTGGGCCAAGGCTGACCGAATCCACACTCTTCTAGCTGGGATATAGTTGTGATTTTTTGCAGCATGGGCTTCATCTGATGGAAAGATGAAAAGATAAACAATTGTTAATTATTAAATAATAATGCATTCACTACACTCTAAAAAATCCTGGGTTATTTTTTTTAACCCAAATGCTGGGTGGAGCCTTTTGGGTCATTTTTTGGGTTATTTTTTCAGTTTTTGGGTAGTTTAGTGTTACCCAGCTCCTGGGTCAAATGTAACGACTCGATGTTTGGGTAGTTTTTGTGTTACTCAGATCCTGGGTCAGACGTAACCCAGCGGTTGAGTTATTTATCGCGGGGATTTTGCGTCTTCTTCAGGAGAGAGCAGTTCTAAGCGCCATCGAATTGATGCATTTCTTTGGTAAAATACTGGTTTGTGTACATTTTATTTTATCTATAAAATCGTTACTGTGCTGTATATCGTTCAATTTTATGCAAAGCATCATACAGGCTAGTGCTGGGCGGTATGACCAAAAATGTTTATCACGGTATTTTTCAAAATTATACCGGTTTCACGGTACATGACGGTATTTTTTTTTTCATGCATGACCGGGTGTTAACCATATTTTCTACTGATTGAGAGAGGAAATACTGCAGTATATTGACTTAGAATGCCCTATTTTACTGTCATGATGAGTGAATATTGTCAAAAAATACCACACTAAATAAATAGTGACTAAACACGACCCCTTTTAATACATGTTAACCAGGAGTCACTCATTTATAATCGCGGCATCGTCTGATAAAATCAACATGCATCTAACACTAAAGAGCGGCTATGTGGTTGTTTTGGCTATATTACTTTTTTATCTCATGCAGCGCACTGCCTGCGTCTGAGTAACAAACTAAAAAAAAATAAATAAATAAAAGTGCATGTGATATTAACAGACGAACTACGCTCATATTTATAATTCCAAACAATCAGTAAGCGACAGGTGCTAGGAAACACTGTTTTGTACTCATTTATTGACGAGTCGGCTGCAGTGCGGTTAACTGAATGCACTGCTTCTCTGCCGCTCACTGCACAGAACAGACGCAGAGAGAGGTGACACTTCTCCGGGAAAGTCAGACCTCGCGTTCGCGGGACAGCACTGAATCTTCCAACTGAACCATAGCTAAGGTTTATCCAAAAAAGTCGCTAGGGTTGTCAGTATGAATATTCTATGGAAAAAAGCCGCTAAAAGGGTCTGAAAGTTGCTAAATCTAGTGCTAAAGTTGCGCTCGTGTGTGTGTGAGACACAGGAGCTGATGGCAGGGGCGGTGGATGTTTGTGGCGGTCAATGTGGATATTGTGGATGAGTTCTTCTGTGTCATCACGTTCTATTAGTTCTACAGCTTCAGTTTCGGAACTTTCACGCTTAGTAACACATACAGCTGTTCCCTCACCACAGTGCAACAGTGAAAAGTGACCCCTTTCAAACAGTGTCGCGTTCCGAACATTGTTTAAGCGACATACACCGGTATTGCGGTATTTTAAAAATTCATATCGTAACAAAAATAAACACCGGGTTTCGGTATGAACCGGTATACCGCCCAGCACTAATACAGGCGCGCGGTGCGGTGCGAGTCACCTAAATGAGCGTCGTGTCGGTCTTTTCGCGTGATGGAAAAGCCTGATGCTTTGTGTAAAATAAACGATTTTATTCATAAAGATGCAGAATATAAATACTTTTGATGTTAAAATATGTCCTCAGAGCTGTTTACTGTTTGTTTATGGGCAGGTTATGGAGGCAGTCGCAGCATATTTCGCAATTTCGAAAAAATGCAACTGCATATTTTCCAGCTAACGAAACCTTTTGAGTCTCAAATACTAAGAAATGCAGTTTTCTTGAAACTACATAAAAACCCTTGTCAGACCAACAGAATTGATATCAGATAATTGAATCAGATAACCACTTCGAATCTCTGCAATTAGTTAAAATTAGGGCTGCACGATAAATCGCATGCGATATTTAACGTGCATCTTGTCAGTAAACCCGGTTCTTTAATCAGCGGTAAATCTCCATCACGTTCGGGCTTTCAAATGGAGCAGCATTAACTACACAGAGCCGTTGTTCACCGACAAGCTGCGCAAAACCACGATCATATTTTATGATCATATTTATTATCTCTTTTACCTCAAATTCAGCTCTGCACAGCCACCTCTGTACGCACATAAAACTCTGCAACGCCTTAGAAATTTGCGCAACAAATGTGATACAGTAAGCTTTAAAGGGTTAACTTGAGTCAAAACCTTAGTTAATATTTGACAAATTCCCTTTATAACAACTAGCCCTGGTTCTAAATTTCTGAGCTTTATAAACGGCGAGCTAACTAATGATAGTATGTAGCGTGCTTAAAATTCATCACACACGACTGATCTTGCAAGAGTCAAAGAGCAGAAAGTTACAGCCGAAATAACTCTTTGAGTGCAAACAGAAAAAGAATAATAAAACACAAAGGCTACTGTACCTCTTTGTTATCAAATATAGTTGTAGTTGCAGAAATCTCTTCTGTCGTGTTGTTTTGCTCGCCGCAGCAGGAGTGAAGTAGAGGAAGAAGAGAAGCTCATTTGGGGGGAAGTGCAATGAAAGCGGATGACTTTTTTCTGGTTTCCTTTAACAGTTGTTTTGAGTGCCATCATCCGGTATAACAAATACTATCCAAGTCAACTAACTGATCAACTGTTAAATGGTGCAGTTGATATTATTTCCATTGAAGGTAAAGTTAGGCACATTGCATTGTGGGATGCTGTATATATTTACTCAAAAAAGTACAGTGAAAAAACAGTAATACCATGCAATATTATTGCAATTTAAAATACATTTTAAAATATAATTTATTGCTGTGATCAAAGCTGAATTTTCAGCATCATTACTCCAGTCTTCAGTGTCTCATGATCCTTCAGAAATCATTCTAATATGCTGATTTGCTGCTCAAGAAACATTTCTGATTACTGTTGAAAACTGTTTTTACTGCTTCATATTTTTGCGGAAACCCTGATACTTTTTTTTAATTTTTATTTTCAGGAGTGACTGATGATTAGAAAGTTCAAAAGAACAGCGTTTAAAAATCAATTAATTTGTTAAAAGTCCATGATGAAGACATTGTGTAAGGCAATTATTTAGGATAAACAGGAATGTTTGGTTTTAACTACGAGTGACTTTATATCCAGACTGCACTGCATAGATAACACACACACATACACATAACACAATGTCAATAACGAAAGTGTAGATTACGGCGCTGCTTGATCTTAACTTGTCCTATGAAATCTGACCATTGCAGGCTTTGAATGATCCTGATGAGGCCTTGGCTGATGCGGTAGGTGCAGGTCTCATTGAAGGCCGTCTGATTCAAGTGTCGTGTCACATAAATCCTGTCAAACCATTGTTATTCCAGTCTGAGGCGACCGAAACAACAATGCGATCTATGTTGCTGTTATCTGCATTGCCGTGGTAGTAATACTTAGTAACATAAAGAGGCAGTGCGCCCGGATGGTGCAGGTTGCCCACATCATACGGTAAACTTGTATCAGGAAGAAGTCCATCTAAGTAATGGAACGGGTGGAAGCCAAAGTATTTACTTTTTGGGTCGTAGTGTGCAATCATCCTGCCGTCGCCACCTATGTAAACACATTCATCAGCAAACCACCACAGCAGACTGAGACCGTGTCTGGGATACGGCTGACCAAACCCGGAGTCTCTTAGATGGGCCAGTTCATTCAGTGTTTTTACTCGCGTCGTTCTGTGTCTAGAAGACAGTAAGAAAATAAAAATAAATTAATGTAATATTGTGAAATATTACTAAAATGTTAAAGACCAAAATGTGATTTATTTCTGCTGCAAAGCTGAATTTTCAGCATCATTACTGCATTCTTCAGAAATCACTAATTTGCTGCTCAAGAAACATTTCTGATTCTCAATGTTGAAAACAGTTGTGCTGCTTTATATTTTTGTGGAAACCATGATACTTTCCCCCCAGGATTTTTAAATAAATAGAAAGTTTAAAAGAACAGCATTTTGGCATATTTGAAATGGAAATCTTTTGTAACATTATACATGTCTATGTCTGGTGTAGTTTAACAACTACTAAATATATTGTAGAAACATAATTGTATCGTAAAAGGCGCTATACAAATAAACATGAATTGAACTGAATTGAACAACAACAATATCCAGTGTGAAGTGTGAATAGATATAATGACAGTAAAGTCTTGTTACCAAAAGAAGCAACAGAATTTAGACAAATATAACAAAGGATACTGCACCTGTAGTTCATCCTTCACAGCTCTCATGCTCTTATTCTTCATGTCTCTGTTAGTGGGCACAAAACAAGTCAAACCTCCTTCTGTGTACGGAAACTGAAACTGGCGTTTTATGTATTGTTCTCAAGGAAGAATCAGTGAAATGTTTCTGTGCAACTAAACTACACAAGACTCATGAATGTCAACCTAAAGTTGAGAAAGAAATAACAGGCCATTGTTTTAATAGGATACATTACCTGTAAAATGCGGAAATGCATTGCAAGTGTGTCTAGTGAAAAAAGTTAAATAAATTAAGAAACAAACCATTATTAGAGCATTTATTAGTGTCATGCAAATCAACTGTTATACTGAATATTATAAACTGACATCTGTATATGTCACACTTTATATGTCTGTGAATATTTTATAAATAAAGCTAATTTCGTACATATACACTAAACATTTTGTGTACAAAAGCTGAGCATTTCCACTGCTATTGTTTAGGGGGGGAAAGATACAGTTAATTTAACACACATGAATCCTTTATGACAACATGCAGGAGCAAAGAGCCTTTATCATGTGCAAGTTCACAGTGAGCAGAGGATAATAGTAACGGAATGTATATTTCGAGGTAATTCAAAGTTAAAAATATGAATCAGAAGTGAGTATATACGTTCATCCAAAGTTTAACAGGTAGTGAGAGAGCAGCTGACTATGTAGGAAACAGAAAGTGAAGCAGACAGACAGCAGTGTGAGTGCATTCAACATAACATTCAGCATTCAGCAAACACACTCTTCACTAGCCACACGAAGTGAACAAAGGGACTCATTTGAATCGTGTTAGATTTCATTACTCTTTACTTTGCCAGGACAGTAAATTGATGTTCTTCCATGCTTGCTGGGCATAAAAATACTGTACATTTTATCAGTAATTTAAGTGCAACATTTATAGACCATAGTATTTACAAATGCACAAAAACAGGAACATTCTCCCATTTTTGTTGCGCTACCTATTAAATATGTGTAACTATTATTAAAAATTTTACCTAGCATGAAAAGTAGCTGGTTTTAAAAACATCAAATGTGTTTATAAGTGTTGATTTTGGCCTGTCCCACATCAGAGATCTTGATCTTTATGAAGTCATAATGTCATAATTTTAAATTTGCAGTTATGTAAAGCATTAAAAAGCTCTTCTATATTTCTACTCCTTTTTAATTTGGACCCCATTTTCTGGTCTCCATTTTTTTCTACAGCAGACTTTTCTTTTCTCTACACCTTTTTTACAGAACCATAATAATATTTTTATATATTTATGAACATATTGCTATTTGCACATCTTTTTGGATGCTAACTGCATTTCATTGTGTCTGTGTTTGTAGCTGCGCAATAAAGTTGAATGTAATGTAATCCAATCTTCAGCTAAATCTTTGCCTGAATGCATCAGTGATAACAATGGGCGTTTACTCGTGTCATTAAACTAATGACAGGAACTTCTCTATTGTAACACACACTAGTTCTCCCACTAGTTGCTTGTATTTGTGTGTGCTGCTGCAGTGATGAACAGAAACTCATCAGTGTGGAATGAAAAACACATTAGAGCAGGTGTTAATGAGTGGTATACATGAAAACTGATTTAGATTAAATTTCATAATGTTAAATACTTATATTCTTCACATATATTAAAGCATAGTGTACTGTATGTTATTCATATTAAAATTTATTATAAAGAATTATTCATCACACAAACATAGATAAAGCAGTGGTTTTTAGAGCTTTGATACTAATTCTGTGTTTGAAATATGACGAATAATCACCGACATCACAACAAACTTGAACACAACAATTTCATGGTGACTTATCAAATCTTGAAGTTTTACATTTGGTACCTCTAAATGTTGGTTTATATATATATATATATCATTACAATGACAATTTAAAAGAAATATGTGATGCTCAACATCGTAAATATATAAAGTCAAGCATTTACATGTATTCAAATTGACAATCCCAAAAATTTGCTGGAAAAATACACAGCAGTTAACTAAACTTTCTTTGCCATTTTTAAAAGAAAGAAGAAAACCGCAAACAAGAGCAACAGTGCACAAATCAGCTCAGCGCTGCAATCACAGAAATCCCAGGTAGATTGGTGTGACCTTTGACCCTGCAGTGACTGAGGTGAAGATGTAAACTGTGAGCGTATGTTGTCATTTTGATGGAAATACATCGGATAAGGTCTCTGATCGTTCATAGTTTCACTGAGGAAGTTTACACGGTTCAATCTTTTAATTCTCTTCAGAAGATCAAGGCTAATGCAGTAGGTGTGATTCTGGTCAAAGTTTGCCTGATCTGAATGCCGTGTCACATAAATGCTGTCGAACCTGTTCCAACTTGAGTTAAAAGAAACAATGATGCGATCTGTGTTGCTGCTGTCTGAATATCCAGTGTAATTCTTAGTGACATAATCAGACAGACGATAAGGCAGTGAGCCAGGGGTGCTCAGGTTGCCCACTTCATAGTAAGGTAGATTAGTGTAAGGAAGAAGTCCGCCACCATTATAGAATCAGTGGAAACCAAACACTCCATTTGCAGGGTTGCACTGTGCAGTCATACGACCGTTGAAATCAATCTGAACACAATCATGAGCAAACCACCACAACAAGTTCAGACCGTGTCTGGGACTTGGCCTGCCAAACCCGGTCTGTCTCAGATCAGACAAATCATACAGGGTTCTCATCGTCTTCCTGACAATCCTGTTTTAAAAAAGATTAATGTTACTTAATAGCACACTAGAAATGATCTTTTTTAGTATGAAACAGTGTTGGGGGTAATGCATTACAAGTAACGTGAGTTACGTAATCAGATTACTTTTTCCAAGTAACTAGTAAAGTAACGCATTACTTTTTAATTTACAAGAGAATATCTGAGTTACTTTTTCAAATAAGTAACGCAAGTTACTTTTTTTTTCAAATTTATTGATTGACAGCTCTCCTGTCCCCATGTTGAGAGAAATCAGAAGATGTTACTGTAGTTCTGAAATAAATATGAATATGCATTAATTCATCTCACTCACAAAAAAACAAAAAAACACAGATTCAGTATTCCTCAAAATGAATAAAAATAATGCAACTCAGAATATGACGCAAACCTGCAATAATTAAATGTAAAACAACACAAATATGCTTTATGTATTTAATCCCATTCTATTAACCGATGTCTTTGCTTCTGACCTTCGATGATCCAGTTCAACCGTATTAATAAGCAAAAATTACTCTAGACAAACATTAGTGTGCCTTTTTTTATTGCTGAAGTGTGTTGCAACGAACCAAACACTCCATTTGCAGGGTTGCACTGTGCAGTCATACGACCGTTGAAATCAATCTGAACACAATCATGAGCAAACCACCACAACAAGTTCAGACCGTGTCTGGGACTTGGCCTGCCAAACCCGGTCTGTCTCAGATCAGACAAATCATACAGGGTTCTCATCGTCTTCCTGACAATCCTGTTTTAAAAAAGATTAATGTTACTTAATAGCGGACGTGAATTTACTTTCCCTTCAGCCTGAGGCTTATTCATTTCACTTTTGGTGTGAAAAGGCTTTTATATTGGCCAAAAATATAACTTTTCTATTGAAAAAAAAAACAAGCAAGCCCTGTCCAGATTTAAAAAGTAACGCAAAAGTAACGTAACACATTACTTTCCATAAAAAGTAACTAAGTAACGTAATTAGTTCCTTTTTTATGGAGTAATGCAATATTGTAATGCATTACTTTTAAAAGTAACTTTCCCAAACACTGGTATGAAATATACAATAAAAAACAGTAACATGTCAAAACAAAAAGAACCATATAGGGGCATTTAAAAAAGTGAAAGTACACAGTTATTTTCATTATTTTGATACAACACATTTTCAGATATTGGTCACTTACTCAGCTCTCTGCAGCAGTAGAAAGACTGGTCCTTTGAGACTCTTGAGTCAAAGTGAGTGAGATGAGTGAGATAAGTTAAAAATCTCAAAATGTAGCTTGTGTAAAGACGGATTCTTCAAGCTTTTGGCAATGACTGAGTGATTTGAATTTCCTTCTTCTAACCGAGTATCACTGAAAAGCATGTGGAAGAGAAATACAGGTGTTTAAAATGATGGAAAACACTACCAAAAAAAAGTCCACACGTTTAGTTGGCAAAAGCAGAAATTCACAAACAACAGAAAACAACTGAGTGTGTCTTTTGTAAAATAGCCAACCAGTTTAGTAGAGCAAGAGAGACGAAAATCAATCTAAACCTTATACTTTCTTTTTCTTTGACAATTGTCAAATTGTTACTTACACTTATTGCAGAAATGTATTTCGTGCTGGTGTTGAGGTTAATGAAAAGCTCATTTCAGCTGAACCAGATACTGTGTGTGTGTGTGTGTGTGTGTGTGTGTATCTTTGACTTCCCTGTAGTAGGAAGCAAGGCTATAGGCCTATAGACAGAGAGATAGAGAGAGAGATTCTATTGGCTACATGCAAATGTAGTATATTTTGGTCCAGAGTTCATCATTGTTGATAACAATGCATATTTGCTGATGTCACTAAACTATAGGAACTATGCTATAGAAACGGTCGTTAGTTGACCTACAGGTTGTACGTGTGTGTGTGTGTGTGTGTGTGTGTGTGTGTGTTTGTGTGTGTTGCTGTTTTGATGAACAGAAACTCATCAGTGTAGAAAGAGAAACTTATGCAGAAAGATTATAGCAGGCTGGTCAGATAATGAGATTTAGATTAAAGCTATACTTTATACTGTATAAAAACTACTTTAGACTGTATAATGGGCCTGTATTACATTCTCACTCATATTCAGATTTCATATTATAATTTATTCATATTAAAATCTATTTTTAGCATGGAATAAAATGTATAGTTTTTATTATATTAAATAAATTCTTCTTAACAGTTTACATTAAGCCAACTGTTTAAACTGTGAGGCTGTGAAGCGAATGTGTCCCCCAATATTCAGATTAATGTTTGATCTGTATGTTTTTTAAAAGACAGATTCTTGTTTCCCTTGACTTGAAATATATATAAATATCATTGTAATAAATCTTTTTTTTTTAATCCAGTGATAAGCAAAGCTCAACATCATGTCTTACATTTCTATAAATATACAGTATGAGCATATCTTTAGAATTATGTTTACATTTTTTATATTTATTATACTTATTCACATAACAGATACTTTTATCCAAGTAAATGATTAATTTAAAAGAGACAAGCTGCAATACACATAAATACAAGAAGAGATAAGCAAAAATTTATAAAATGTAGTAGAACACAATTTGTATTATTAATAAAAAATGTTTAATAGTTGCTTTGATTGAAATCATGTAATGCAGGAATGGATCACTGCAGAAGAAGTCATTTGAAAATAATCATAATATTTTATCTGCCATTTTTCCATTTATAATGTTTACTATCATCACACTAAAAACATCCATATTCACCATGAGGAAAATTTGAGCATTTTTAACATTAACTATGCATCAGACATCCTTGTGCAGAAATTTACTAAAGCACAAATCAAACCATCCAGGATCAGAAATACTCACAGAAAATCCAAACCAATAAGCTGAAACATAAATGAAAGCAAACCAGGTAGAAAGTCACAAACCACATGAATACAAGAATGCCCAGAATAAAATAACTCATAAAACTTCACACAGACCTTTACATCCATTTGAACTAATATAGCCACACCATGAATATGATGGACATGCATGTGATGCAGCTGATAGTCCAGTAAGAGTGACTTCTTCAGTCGCTACTGCTAGCAGCACATAGTGGAATTGAATAGAAGCGCATATCAGTCTAAATCCAGAATTGATTCATCCAAAAGGAAATTACTTTGGATGAACAGAAATAGTGTCTGTAGGATCCAGTCTGCAAAGATGATCATATTAACTCAATAATGGTGGTGCTGTCTGATCTTAACATTTCTGATGAAATCTGGCCATTTCAAGCTTTGAATTTGGTCAATGAGGCCTCGGCTGATTTGGTAGGTGGAGTTCTCATCGAAGCATCCCTGACCTAAATGATGTGTCACATAAATCTCTGTAAACCAGGTTTTATTCCGTTTCGAGTTGACTGAAACAACAATGCGATCTGCATTGCTCTCACGTACATATCGGTTATAATACTTAATAACATAAGGAGGCATTGCACCCAGATGGTGCAGGTTTCCCATTTCATAGTACTGTAGGTCAGTATCAGGAAGAAGTCCTTCTGAATTATGGAATGGATGGAAACCAAAATCTCTGTCTTCTGGGTCGCAGCATGCAATCATTCTGTTGTTGTCAATCTCAACACATTCGTGAGCAAACCACCAGAGCAGAATGAGACCATATCTGGGATACGGCTGACCAAACCTGGTCTCTCTCAGATGGGACAATTTTGTCAGCTTCCTCGGTCGGACCATTCTGTGTCTAGCAGACAGACACACACAAAAAAGTAATAAATAGGACTGGACTACAGTGTAAAATGTACAATTTTAAATGAGCAACAATAACCTGTACCTTGTAAAAAATATGGTGAATATATTGTAAAATAGGTTTAATTTCTTTTTAAACACACGTCCAACACTCAACAGCCCATTACTAACCAGAGTCTGAAAGGAAATAGTGGAAAACAGCTGTTTGGTGTAGTTAAAATTTTTTTGAAAAACATATTTAAAGTTTAAAATGATCCTATAATGTCATTAAAGTTGATCTTATTAACAAAAAGCAATTAATTAAGCCAAAAAACAAACAAAAAAAACAATAGTATACTGCACCTGTAGTTCATTCGCTGTAAGAAGGATCTGCGTCTGTGACGACAAACATGCTATTATTCTTCATATCTCTGTAAGTGGGTGGTGCAAAACAAACCTGCTGCAAAACTAATCTACACACACTCTTAATGCCATACTGGTATCAGAGGAGGATCAGTAAAATATTCTGTGAAACTAAACAATAGACTCGTGAATGACAATCGAGTTGAGTAAAAAAGAACAAGCCAGTCTTTTAATAATTTGCCCATACTAAAATAAAACGAAAAAAAAAAAATGCAATTGTTACAGAAATTAAAAAGGTTCCTATATTGTTTTTGAATCAGCTCAAATTGATTATCACTTGTTTTACTCGCGTTTTCACAGCTTCCCATTAAAGGGGTCATATGATGTTACTAAAAAAAACATTATTTTGTGTATTTGGTGTAATGAAATGTGTTTATGTGGTTTAAGTTTCAAAAAACACATTATTTTCCACATACTGTACATTATTGTTTCTCCTTGTGATTGGCCAGCTATCCAGTGCGGTGTGATTGGCCGAATACCTCAAGCGTGTGACGGAAATGTTTCGCCCCTTACCATACTGTGATGCCGTCTCCTGGCCGGAGTGACGAGACAAAAACCATATTGTCAAAACTGAAATTTCCTCTAGGAGGTCTAGGTCTAGGGGCTATGTAACTACCATATAAGTTTCAAAACAGTCAATCCACAGTCAAATGCACACAGCCTGCATAAAGTAGCTGTGATTTTTCACAAACTGTTGTGACTTCCGTAAAAAGGTGACGTCAGAACTACTCAGTCACCGCCTTCAGTCACCACCCCGAGCACTGCCCACAGTCCCACTCTCCTTTTGCCAAACCCCCAGACAACATCGTCCATGCCACTGCTGAGCAACAACAACACTGAAACATGTCGAGAAAACGCTGTTCAGTCTGGATGTCAGGAAACTGCGTCACTGCAGAGTAGGGCTGTGACGGTCGCCGTGACAACCGCGTCAACACCAGCGGTAGTGCACATGACGTCACACACTCTATAACAAGCATAATACAAAGTTTTGTATACAAGTGTAATAATAGTAACACTTGCAAATTGTTTCATTTAGTCTATAAGTCTATGCTAATTCACAAATTACCTCAAACGTCATACACGGCGTTTGATCCTTTAGATTGGCAGGTTTGAGCGCAGGAAAATACAGTACAGAATACAGAAAACAGAAACCAAATCCTACGTCACCAGTCTGGAATCATTCCATTCATGTCACCCATCCGCATTTGTACAAGTGTCGTCAAGTTGCAAACGCTCGGCTGGTCAGGTTTGTATCTACTGCATTCGGTGTGTGAAAAAAAAACATGAATTACCATTCTGAAACATCCGGATTATAATGACTTATACTGTCTTTTTACGCGTTGTGTTGCATCGCGCCGTGTAAACATAAAACCATGTCTGCATTTCTGATCGGAGAAATTACAAACAACAAGCGCTACTCTACACTGCTCAAAACTCGCGTTTGAATCATCAGTGGCAAATCCTTTAAATATGAAAACGTACTTACAGCCTGTGAGTCAGAACAGCCGGCATTGTAGTCTACTCTCCCAGGATCAGGAAACAGTCCTCCATAAAATGTGCTGCACACATCTGAATATTTGGGTTGAACTGTTCTGGAACAGTGTTGTAAATACAACTTAACCACTGATTTCTAGTCGTGTCCTCTTTTGGAAGGCCAAACAAAGTAGTTTCGCTTTCACAACGAAACACATGGCGGGCTAGAGTTAGCGGAGGCCGGCGGCTAGAGCGAGCGGAGGCTGGAGGGCTAGAATGAGCGGCGGCCGGCGGTAGAGTGAGCGGAGGCCGGAGGGCTAGAGTGAGCGGCGGCCGGCGGTAGAGTGAGCGGAGGCCGGAGGGCTAGAATGAGCGGCGGCCGGCGGTAGAGTGAGCGGAGGCCGGAGGGCTAGAGTGAGCGGCGGCCGGCGGCTAGAGATTTACATTAAAGATACATTAAACTGTCTCACTCATATTCAGATTTGTATATATTCAATAGTATTAGGCCTATATATTATTCGCATTGAAATGTATTATCATTTATTCAGGTTTACAGTTCAAAACCTGATATTGATATTAAAATATTGTTGGCACAAGTCAAGACAAGTCGACTTCTATACAAGGTAATACAATCTCTGTATTTGTCAAAGAATAAGCACAACAAATATGAAGAAAGAAACTAAATGACTATAAATCAGGGCATAACCACTGAAGACATTGATTGGGATGTGATGTGTCACTCAATATTCATAATAATAAACATGTAAATGTATTTATTGTATTCAAAATGAGCTAGAATAACAACAGTGGATGCAAACTATATTTTCATTGTTTCAAATACCAGATAATAGCAGCAATAATGATCACAGTAAACAATGCACATCTCAGTACAGTGGAGCGTTTTCCACAAGTGGGCTGACCCTGACAAGTTTGTCTCTGTATTGACTGATGTATGTCTGTGAATAACTGCTCAGAACGATTCATGGGTTCTTCATGGTTCGACTCTTCAGTCTCCTCGATGAGTTCATTGTCTATACTCTGACAGGTTTCTCCCTGCACTGACTGAAGTACATCTATGGGTACATGTTCAGAACAATTCATGGGTTCTATAAGGAAGTCTTCATGGTTCAACTCTTTAATATACTTCATGAGCTCATTGCTAGTATTCTGACAGGTTTGTCTCTGCACTGACTGATGTATGTCTGTGGATAACTGCTCAGAATAATTCATGGGTTCACTTCGGAAGTCTTCACAGTTCAACTCTTCAGTGTCCTCGATGAGTTCATTGCTAATATTCTGACAGGTTTCTCCCTGCGCTGACTGATGTATGTCGATAAATATATGTTCAGAACAATTCGTGGGTTCTCTGAGGAATTTTTCACGGCTCAAGTCTTGAATGTCTTTGATGAGTTCAGTGCTAATGCGGTAGGTGTGATTCTGATCGAAGCGCGTCCGATCTGAGTGCTGTGTCACATAAACATTCTCAAATTTTTTCCTCCTTGAGTCAAAGGAAACAATGATACGATCTTTGTTGCTGTTGTCTGACTGTCCTGTGTAATTTTTAGTGACATAATCAGGCAGTGAGCGAATGGAGTTCAGGTTGCCCGCCTCATAGTATAGTAGGTCACTGTAAGGAAGCAGTCCATCCCTATTATGGAATCGATGGAAACCAAAATCTCCATTTGTAGGGTTGCACTCTGCAGTCATACGACCGTTGAAATCAGTCTGAACACAATCATGAGCAAACCACCACAACAAGTTCAGACCGTGTCTGGGACGCGGCTGGCCATACTTGGTCTCTCTCAGTTCGAACAATTTATACAAGGTTCTCACCATGTTCCAGACAAAAACAAACAAATAAATAAATAAAATTACAAAAAAAAACAACTGGTCTTTCTCCAACAATAGTGCACCTGTTATTCAAAGAAAGGTTTGTAATTATATATGATACACAATTACAGAAACACATAAAATGGTATTAAACATTTTTGGTAAAACATATCTGAAGATATTGATCACTTACACAACTCCAAGCAGAAAGATTTCAGCACCTGTAGAAAGGCTGATCCTCTAAGATGAATGGTTAATCTTTAGTGAGAAGATCTACTAATTTTGTAAAATAAAAACAAGGAAGTCCAGATGTGAACACCAGAAACAGTGCCAATAAACATTTGCAAGCTACTGTAATTTGAAAGACTAATGTATTTTTGGCATTCATATAATAGATTAAAATGCTTAACCCAAAATAATAAATAAAAGCTTCAATACAAAAGCAAAACCATGTTTCTGTTTCTTTATTTCTTACTTTTAAAATTGTGTTATACGGTTTAAAGATGTTCCTCTTATTTCTGTTGTGGTATATGTAACACCCCTGTGGACTGTTTGTTGTGGTTTCTTCCCCTTTTGTTGGTTTAGCCCGTTCAATCATTAGTTAATTATCCTCAGTGTGCTCACCTGTCTGCCCCTCGTTATCTGCCCAGTTAGTTCCTGTCTCGTGTACTCTAGTATTGTCGGTTATTGTGAATGTTACCCTGAGTGTGTGTGTGTGTCTCATCTACCCGTATCTGCCTTGTTGTCTCTACATTAAACATCCTTATTTGAATCCTTGTCATCCTGCCTGCCTCCACACACCTTGACCGTGACAGTATACAGCCACTTTGTTCTGCTTCGTATATTATTTTATATAAATAATGTTAATAAATGATATGATTTCAATCATTCAATAAATAAATAGTCAACTCAACTTGGACAGTTCAATGTAAAGTTAATAATGATTTAATAATAATGTAATAAATAAAACAGCAGCTAAATGTATTATAAAACAAATCCGCTTTACCTTTTTGAAGCGTTCATACAGATACTTCCTTGTGTGCAAAGATCTGCAAACAGAAACTGGTGTTGTTGTTCCATAGCAATATCAGGGGAAGAGTGACTCCATGGGGAAATATTTGGCTGGCAAATAGAGTACAGCATCATTCAAAGTAGATTTGGATTTTTGCATCCTAAGAGAGAAGATTCATATTTGCTTAAACAATAAGAAAAAACAAAGTATGAGTTCACAAAGCTTTTTTTTTTTTTCAAAACAGGCAAAAACACACACACACACACACACACACAAAAAAACACATTTATAACAAAAAAGAAAGCAACAAACAACTCAAAATGTGTGATTAGAAAAGGAAACTTTTCTAGGAGGCTTTTTTGAAACTTACATTTGCTGGTCGAAGTCATGTAACTGTTGTTTAATCAACTTTTATGAACTTGACTCAAAAATGACTCGAGATTATTTACAACCACACATTTAACACATTTAATTTTTAATAGCAACCACCCCACCTCATAGTATAGTAGGTCACTGTAAGGAAGAAGTCTTTCCCAATTATTGAATAGATCAAAGCCAAACGCTCTATTTGTGTGAGTGACAGGTTGCTGAGGGGGAGAGGTTTTTGTGCTGTCCTCGCACCAGTGCACACGTCATCAGAGACGAGATGTTGTTAGAAGTGGGAGGGAAAGTTATTTTGACTAAATATTAAGGGTATAGGAATTTAAAAAAAAATTATGTGCAGATAAATCATCTAAAAAAAAAACAGCTCTAGCAAATAAAAAATAAGAAGAGACAATTTTGGTTTCATGGTGACTTTAATATCAAATCCTATTGTACATTTGGTCCCTCTAAATGCTGAATATTTATTTACATAATAGCAGTGACTATTCAAAGAAAACATGTGATGCTCATCATCGTAAACATATAATGCCATCTAAAAATGTAGCTTGTGTAAAGATGGATTCTTCAAGCTTTTGGCAATGACTGAGGTGATTTGAATTTCCTTCTTCTAACAGAGCATCACTGAAAAGCATGTGGAAGAGAAATACAGGTGTTTAAAATGATGGAAAACACAAATATACAAAAAAAAAAAAAAAAACACAAAAGTTAAATTCACTAACAACAGAAAAGAGTGTGTCTTTTGTAAAATAACCAAACCAGTTTAGTAGAGCAAGAGAGACGAAAAGAAATAAAATCTTATACTTTCTTTTTCTTTGACAATTGTCAAATTGTTACTTACACTTATTGCAGAAATGTATTTCGTGCTGGTGTTGAGGTTAATGAAAACTTTGACGAACAACACTCCGATCCGCAAACAAACAGATGAAGAAGAGGGGGATGATGACGGTCCAGCGCAAGGGGAAAGATTTGTAGTTTTAGTTTCCACATTCTTATTTTTATGAATGTAACTGAATGTAATTACTTCAAGGATGTTAGTGTGAAGAGGATTTGTTTGTACTATTAGTTTTATAATTCTATAGAAGAACGTTCTTTTCAAATAATCTGTTAACTGAATAGCCTATGTAAGCTAGTTGCAGTGATTTTTACAATGACAATGTACTGCAATCAAATTTTTATGCATCAATATGTCTGAGATCATTTGCAGTAGCAGTGTCCTGCTTTTACAGTTGCTAAATGCAAGCAGACTTCTATGTACAGGTGCTCACCACTGCCAAAACACATGTAACTGACTACAACAAAACACAGAATCACACTTTTGTTGCTACTTTAGTTGCTTCTTTACTTAGCATGTTGAGACATACAGGAATAACTGAATATTTCTCTTAAATGTGCCACAAATGTCTTTTAACAGTGTTTTGTAGTAACCGAGACATGTCTGCACTGACCATGATTATACTATGTAATATAATGTTTTCTGTAACAATTGAGGGAAATTTTAACTGAGGAGACAAACTGACCAACAGAAAGCTATGGATCTATTGAATGTGTATTTTTCAAGCATTCACTGTTATTTTTCTGCACAGTGATAACTAGTGAAAAGCGTTTCCTAATTTACTTAAAAGTATAGTTAACCCAGAATTCTGTCATCATTTACATTATTACATCAATTCCCCCTCATTTTTTTTCAAACCCCTGACTTTTGTTTTTCTGCAGAACTCAAAAGAAGATACTTTGAAGAATGCTGGTAATCAAAACCAACAGGTTTGTCACATGTAGACGACATAAAGGGAGTAAATGATTTACTTTTTGGGTAAAATATATCTTTAATTAGGATGATACACACTTTAAATTTTAATCATACTGGACACAGCCACTTAATGTGCTAGAATTAAATGGGTAAATAATAATAAGTAAATAGTCTTTCAAACAACATGTGCTTTGATACAATATATATACATTTACTTTCATTCAGTTTGGTGCATTCAGTTAGACCTTTAGTAATAGATACTTGTGCATTATTTACTCTTTACAGGTGCAGAAATGAAAGCTCCCAAGCAAAGTACTCACTG
>NW_015643175.1:163191-178902 GCF_001515625.1 Sinocyclocheilus rhinocerous | reverse complement strand
TTTTTTGCTGTAATTGCATGGTTTTGTAAATACATTTTGTAAATAAATTTTCCTCATGCCAGCTTGGTCAAGCTAGTTATTTAATGGACTTTAAAATTGCTTTCATAATAATGAGATGTTTATAGATTTGTTAAGTCATGTTATTTATGTATTATAATCTATATAATTAAAATGAAAGTAAACGTTTTGTCTAGGTAACTTTATTCATTTTAAATGAAATATTAATGAACAGTACAGAGTCGATATAGAAATGCAACTGTGCTAAGTCTGGCGTGCTGCGCAACAGGCCGAGTCCGGCTTGGATGCCGCAGTGTCGGTAAGTTACGGCTGTCGCATCTGGTCCGGTTGATTCGGCCCAGAATCTGAAAGTGAGTATGCAAACATCCAGGCCGAGTCTCTAGCAGGTGAAAATTTAACTGAAAATGGCCCGAGTGTACGGAGAGGGATTGTGTATGAGGTAGATGTAAACAGCCTATCAGCAAACGTCAAGTTGGTAAGTTTTCACTAGACTTTAGTGGAGTCAGCAGTTCGCTTGACAATAAATAAGGATCTAATCCTAAAGTATCTATTTTTTTTTAGATACCATTGTTTTCCGTTGTTAGTGAAGTGTTATTTTGGTTTCCGATTACCAAGGAGAGGCTACGCAAGGTCCTAAAGATGGCGGCCGCAACAAAAAAGTCACGTGACTGAAATAGAGAGAGAGATTCTATTGGCTACATGCAAATGTAGTATATTTTGGTCCAGAGTTCGTCATTGTTGATAACAATGCATATTTGATGATGTCACTAATGTGTGTGTGTGTGTGTGTGTGTGTTGCTGTTTTGATGAACAGAAACTCATCAGTGTGGAAGGAGAAACTTATGCAGAAACATTATAGCAGATGGGACAGAAAATGAGATTTACATTAAAGCTACTTTATACTGTAAAATAAACTGCTATAATAAACTACTTTATACAGTAAAATAAACTGCTATAATAAACTACTTTAATAAACTATGACAGTTAAAAAATGACAGTTATTTTCGTCAGTTACAGCACGATAGCGCTAGCATTCTGCCCGCTTCAAATCATACACGGTGATGAAATAGTGCAGTAAGACCACATTTATTTGAATGAATTATAGCATGTATTTCAATTAATTATCGATCGATCGTTTGAGAGAGAGAGAGAGAGAGAGAGAGACAGAGAGACAGAGAGAGATGACAGTTGTGTGTACCTGCGTGCTGCGTCTGTGCGGCTCTCTGTACAAACAATTACTTCAAAAAAGCGATTTTACCACCTCGTTGCTGGGGAATATAATGTAGCGATCTAATATCTAGGCTATTTTATTAATGAAAATCACGGGGAAGCGTTGACAACAAGTTTGTGTGTGTGTGTGTGTGTGCAGCGCAATCAGCGATCTTTGACCTCTCTCTCTCTCTCTGTGTGTGTGTGTGTTTGTGTGTGTGTGTGCGAGTGATGCGTGTTGGTTAGTGTGCATCAATTAAAGCAGCGCATTAATATAGAACGGTGATTAAACTGACTTGGAACTACCTGTGCATTAAACGGTTTTACTGCATACCTGCCAGCCAATCAGAATCCAGTATTCAGACAGACCATGGAATAACAATGGTATATACCATAAAACTTAACATTTACCAATCTAATCTGTCACGTTGTAACGACTATGGCAAACCAGCTGTTCTCCTGTAGTAGACGGTTACAGTAGAACCTCACGAAGTAGCAGTTAAAGTCGGGCATGCGCAATATGACATCGGAATGCCATTGGCTTTCCATCAGGGGCTGTTGTTTAAAGTCCCTATTAGCCTGGGCCAAGTCCACCTTAGCTCTCTTCCACTGGAATGGAGACATAACTGTGGCAGAGGCCGGAAGGGAGTTATGGGCGTACTCTATCCAGGACAGCTGTTGGCACCAGGAGCTCGGATTGTGTGATGCCAGGCAGCGGAGAGTACGTTCCAAATCCTGGTTTGCCCATTTAAACTGCCCATTGGTCTGGGGATGGAATCCTGATGACAGACTGGTAGAGGCCCCGGTCTGCCGACAGAACTCCCTCCAAAACCGGGAGACAAACTGGGGACCCCTATCGGAGACCACGTCGGCCAGAAGACCATGAATCCGGAACATGTGATCAACCACCACCTGTGCAGTCTCCTTGACTGAGGGGAGCTTGGGAAGGGGAATGAAATGGGCCGACTTGGAGAAACGGTCCATCACCGTGAGAATGACGGTGTTGCCTTTCGATTCAGGGAGGCCAGTGACAAAATCAAGGGCCAAGTGTGACCAGGGGTGGAAAGGGATGGGCAAAGGGTGGAGCAGACCAACGGGAGGCGCATTGGAAGTCTTGTTCTGAGCGCACACCGAGCAGGCAGCCACGAACTTACTGACATCCTTGGCCATGGACGGCCACCAGAATTGCTGACGGATGAGTGACCCCACTGGATAACTTCAGAGCACCGTTTGGTTGGAACAAACAGGCTGCCTGCTGGAACCCCTCTCGGCACTGGGCTTTTCAGCAAAGCCTCCTCTACTTGTCTTTCTATGTCCCAGGAGAGGGATGCCACTACCATCTCTTTGGGCAAAATGGTGTCAACTCATTCTTCCTCCACTGGGGCCTCGGACAGACGGGAGAGTGCATCGGGCTTGATATTTTTGGACCTGGGTCTGTAAGACAGGGTGAAATTGAATCGGCCAAAGAAGAAGGCCCGGCGAGCCTGTCGGGAGCTCAGTCTCCTGGCTGAACGGATATATTCAAGGTTTTTATGATCCGTTCAGACTAGGAAGAGCTGAGCTGCGCCCTCTAACCAGCAACCGTTGCAGAGCCTTACGAGAGTCAGGAGCTGGCCACTCGGCAACGGCAACGGCAACGGCCCAGGGGTCCGCTTTGATCTCTCCCGCAGAAACGCAGGAACCCACTGGGCATGGAAGACGCACTTCTCCACCTTGACATAAAGCTGGTTCTCCAGCAGCCATTGTAGCACCTGGCGAACATGCTGATTGTGTACCTGCAGAGACGGGGAAAATATCAAGATATCATTGAGATACACAAAGACAAAGCGATTTATTATGTCTCTCAACAAGTCATTAACCAGGGCCTGGAAGACAGCTGGGGCATTGGTCAGACTAAACAGTAGGACCCAGTACTCGAAGTGTCCCGTGAGTGTGTTGAAAGCTGTCTTCCACTCATCCCCCTCACGTATGCGAATCAGGTGATAGGCATTCCGGAGGTCAATCTAGGTGAAGTCCTTGGCTCCCTGCAAAAGCTCAAAGGCAGACGACATAAGATACAAGGGGTACTTGTTCTTTATAGTGATGTTGTTCAGGCCTCGATAATCTATGCAGGGATGCAAGGAGCCATCCTTCTTCTTGACAAAGAAGAACCCGGCACCTGCAGGAGATGAAGAGGGTCAGATGAGGCCGGCTTTGAGGGATTCGTTAATGTACTTGTCCATGGCCTCTTTTTCAGGACGGGAAAGGGAAAACAAGCGACCCTTGGGTGGAGAAGTGCCTGGGAGGAGCTCGATGGCGCAATCATATGGGCGATGCGGAGGTAAGGAGGTGGCCCGGGACTTACTGAACACCTGGCGCAGTTCGTGGTACTCTGCCAGGACCCTGGTCAGATCAGTTGCCTCCTCCTGCAAGACAGGGCTCACAAACACAGGAAAAGAGGCAGCACCCAAACAATAAGCAAGCGGCAGCAAAGGCGACCCTCAATCTGCAGTGCCATATTGATAAGGTCATCGAAATCATGCGGCAAGTTGTGAGTGTCCAGCTCATCCTGAATGTCATCCTCCAGCCCCGTACGGAACATGGATTGGCAGGCCCCTTCATTCCAGTCACAAGAAGATGGGTCTTGAATTGGATGGCATACTCAATCACTAAACGGCCCGCCTGACGAAGCCATGCTAGCTGGTCAGCTGCTTCCTGACCCCTAGCAGAGCGGTCAAACAGCCTCACCATCTCTTGGCGGAAATCATCAAAGGATACACAACAGGGAGCTTGAGTCTCCCAGACAGATGTTCCCCAGTCACGAGCCTTGTCAGTTAGAAGCGTCAAGACAAAAGCCACTTTGGATTCCTCAGCTGCATATGTGCGTGGCTGTAGGGCAAACACCACAGAACACTGGGACAAGAAGGCTCGGCAGGAGTTGGGGTCTCCATCATAGGGTGGCGGGTTGTTGCATCGGGGCTCAGGCTCATGATGAGGAGTTGGTAGAACCCTGGGCAGCTTCCCGCTGCAGCTCTTGAATGAGAGTGGTAAGCTCAGATACCTGGTTATCCAGAAACTCAACCTCCCTTGTGGTGTTGGTCAATCTGGCTTCATGCTGGCCCAATAGAACTCCCTGCTGGGTGACCGCGGTTCTGACAGAATCTGAGCCTACTGTGTCCATTTTGGCCAGATCCTTCTGTCAGGAACACAACACGGACACAGATGCAGTCTTCAGCAGAAAAACTGTTTATTTATAATAAGTCCAAACGAAAGGGAAATTCCTCAAAAAGAACAAAAATCCAGCTGGGGTTATTAGGCAAAAAAAAATTGTCCAACAGAAACAATAGGCAAACAGAAAAATGTCCTTGCAAAAATGCCCGGCAGAGGGCGCTCAATGGCACGGCCGCGTGGAGGATTGGAGAGCAGAGAGGGAAGGAAGAAGTGAGGAAGCCGGCATCCAAGCGGAGCGTGAAAACTCTGAGGGAATGCAGATAACCAGCCTAGGAAACGGGGAAGAGGAGATGGGAAACAAAACAACTGGGAAGAAGCAAAAAAAAAACTGACAGGGAGCCGACAATGGCACGACAAAACCGGACAAGACAGGACTAGACGGAGCGGCTGAGTGTTGCTGAACTGGCGAACAATGATCTGGCACAGGACGACTCACAAGAGGGGATTAAATAGAGCGAGAGATAGACCAAACATTGAATTCAGGTGAGCGAAATCAAACAATTATGAGCTGTAAAAAGAGGTAATGAGAGGGAGGGAGGGAGGAACGCCACAGTGATGCACATGGCGAACTATCAAAACAAAAACACCATGTGCTCACAACATGCAGACAGATACAAAACAAAACAAACTAAGGACAGGGTGATCAAACAAAGAATGCTCAGAATAAAATAGCCACACTGTGAATATGATAGACATTAACATGTGCATGTGATGCAGCTGATAGTTCAGTAAGAGTGACTTCTTCAGTTGATGCACACAGTGGTATTGAATAGAAGCACATGTCAGTCCAAATCCAAAAAATTATTAATCTAAAAATAGTGTCTGTAGGAACCAGTTTGCACAGATGAACAATACTCAATAATGACAGTGTTGCCTGATCTTAACCTGTCTGATGAATTCTTACAATTTCAGGCTTTGAATGATCCTGATGAAGCCTTGGCTGATTTGGTAAGTGCAGGTCTCATCAAAGCGCCCATGACCTAAGTGATGTGTCACATAAATCCCTGTAAACAAGGTTTCATTCAATTTTGAATTGACTGAAACGATCTGCATTGCTCTCACATACATATCGGTTATAATCAGGGCCAGGCACAGGGGTGTGGCCCAGTGGCTAGAGCAGGGATGTCAAACTCAGTTCCTGGAGTGCCACAGCCCTGCAGAATTTAGCTTCAACCCTAATTGAAGGTTGGGTGGGAGTCCCCCCCCTGAACACACACACTATCACCCCAGCTCAAAGCGTTCTGTTACCACTCCGCTAAAGATCCACTGATTACGCGAATCCGCTCCGTGTTTTCCTGCCTGCTCCGCAGTATCAATCACAATCAGTATGCCGCTCTCTGGAGAATGGAGACGACAGTTCCCGAAGGTCATTGCATTAACAGTAGATGCATTACAATTCACATTACAGTCAGTGGTTGATCTGCTGAATTAGTAATTTGGTGGTTTGTTTTTGTATTTCTGTCGGTAATGATTTGCTCTTGGTCTTCTAAAAGTGCTTACAACTTGTACAAAATATCCACATTCTTAGAATTAGAAAGTCTAATCAAATTATTGTACCCGATCAGATCTAATATAAATAACACTAAATTTGCTGTTGTTGGCACCCTTTGTAGAGAATATAAAAATTATGAAAAGAAGGCAGAGACAGAGAGAGAAAGACAGAAGGGAGGCTGCTAAAGACAGTTCAACATTGCAAACATGAATTCAAAGCTCCAGCAAGCCAGCAGGTAAATCATCATATAGAATATTTAGCAGTTTGTCACACTTTAATTCTTGTAATTAAGTATATTTCCCCATTATAATCACTTGGTCCTGGAGGGCTGGTGTCCTGCAGAGTTGAGCTCCAACCCCAATTAGAAACACCTGAACCAGATAATCAAGCTCTTACTAGGCATGATAGAAACGTCCAGGCAGGTATGTTAAGGCAAGTTGGAGCTAAACTCTGCAGGACATCAGCCCGCCAGGACCGAGTTTAGGTACCCCTGTCTTAGTTGATACTAATAATCTATAACACATCATATTTATAATATTTATTAAAACCATATTAATAGTAAACCTATAAATAGTTAAAAAAGGTAATATAAATGTTCTAAATGAGTTGTTTATTAGAATATAAGGTTATACTTTATTTTAAGGTGTCATTGTTACAGTGTAATTATACATTTAAGTACTGAGTAATATTAATTAACTACATATACTTTATATGTTTAGGGTTTAGGATTAGGATTTGTCTTAAGTTTATTTGGATGTAATTATGCATAATTAATTGTTATTATAATATTAAGTACATGTAACATGTAGCAAGGACACCTTAAAATAAAGTGTTACCAAATATAATAAAGATTTATGCTCTATAATATTAAATTAAATGTCTAATACTTAGATGAGGCAGAAGCAGGCTCAGAGAGTGAGGGAGAGCCCACCCTATCAAAACATCTACAAGAAAGTCTGAAATTATTACAGAGTGTGCTGTCTTCTCTTTTAATTGTATATTATTAACAACTGGATAATTTGTATTAACAAGCACCTACCTTCTTAGTGCCCCCTTTTTTTTTGGTTTGGGCCACTGCCGCTCAAAATGTCTGTGCATGGGCCCTGGTTATAATTCTTAGTAACATAATAAGGCATTGCGCCCTGATGGTGCAGGTTGCCCAGTTCATAGTATGGTAGGTCAGTATCAGAAAGAAGTCCCTCAGAATTATCTAACGGATGGAAAGCAAACTCTCTGTCTTCTGGGTCACATCATGCAACCATCCTGTTGTTGTCAATCTTAACACATTAGTGAGCAAACCACCACAGCAGAATGAGACCATGTCTGGGATATGGCTGACCAAACTCATTGTCTTTCCGATGGAACAATTTTTTCAGCTTTCTTGGTCGGGTCATTCTTGTCACGAATCCTGTCCATGGACTTCCGTCCGATTGCCACCAGAGGTTACCCTTTCCGTTAGATTGACTCTCACACTACACAAACTTTGCATGTCATCCTGGACTACATTTCCCATCATCCATTGCACTGATTACACACACAGCTGCAGCCAATCTCACACCCTACATAAGCCTTGGACTTCCTCTCTCTCACTGCCAGTATTGTTTGCATATATCGCTCTCCTAGTGGTAGCACATTACGGAGCCAGTTTCCTGCCCTAGTTTCTAGTCCTTAGTTCCTAGTAGAGGTCTACACGGGTCCAAAAATTTGTACCCGAACCCGAAGAGACCCGTAAATGTTCTGATAACGGCCGGGTGTTCTCCGAGTCCGATCGACTCGGGTATTACACACAATGTTAAACAGACCCGGGACCCGAAGTAATAGATTGGGACCCGACCCGGACCCGGCTGACCATTTAAAATATAGCCCCGAACCCGTACGGATCCTGGGTCGGGTCCTGGGTCCTCCGTGTAGACCTCTAGTTCCTAGTCATAGTCTTGTCTTGCCTGCTTTCCCATGTTACCTGATTCTTGCCTGTTTATCTTGGATTAACACTTTGCGTTTCTTTTTCGGACTGTGTTTGCACCTCGCCTGGACTATTGCTTGTGTTATTGGATTTCCCCTCTTGTCAAGCCCTCTGGATAACGTTCGCTGTCGACTGACTCAAGCCCGTTTTGGATTACTCTTTTATCTTGCCCTCAATATACCTGTTTGCCATTGTCAGAACCTTGCCTGTTTTATGACCACGCCTTTAAATAAAAGCTTTGCAGATGGATCCGCACGTCTCACGTGTCGTTCACCCCGTAACAATTCTGTGTTTAGAAGACAGACCGAAAAGTGATAGAAAAACTGAAAATAAATAGGACTACAGTGTAAAAAATTACATTTAAAATTAGCAACGATACCTTGTACCTTATCATAAAAATATGAATATACTGTAAACTATGTTTAATTTCTCTTTAAACACACATCCAACACTCAAAAGCCCATTACTAACCAGAGTCTGAAAGGAAATTGTGCAAAACAGTTTTGTACGTCACAGCTGTCTGGTGTAGTTTTGAAAAAGCTTATTTAAACAATAATATCCACTGTGAAGTTTACATGATTACATGATAATAAAATAGGCAAATAAACAAGGATACTGCACCTGCATGTAGGTCCTTTCCTGTAAGAAGGATCTGAATCTGTGACGACTAACATGCCATTATTCTTCATATCTCTGTTAGTGGGTGGTGCAACCCAAACCTGCGAAACGGACCTACTCACATTAATGGTATCAGAGGAGAATCAGTGAAATATTCTGTGAAACTAAACAATAGACTTGTGAATGGCAACCTAAAGTTGAGTAAGAAAGAACAGGCAAGTCTTTTTAGAGGACAATTTGCCCACACTAATAGAAAACAGAAAAAAAAATGCAATCCTATTTTTCCTTTTGTTTTCGATTCGGCTTTTAGTAATTAGACAAAAACAGTTTTGCTTTATTTTCTCATATCGTTAAAAGTATTTTTTTTTTACAAAAGATAATTTTTTATTGTTGTTGGAGTGTTTGCTTTCTGCGGAAGATCAGGGGAATAACTGGGAAAGTGAAAGTAAAGCAGACTGACAGTAGTGTGAGTGTATCTATTGTAAAATGAGAAAACACAGATCATAGTATATTTATAAAGGCATAGTGTCATGCGAATTAACTTTGTTGTATTGAATGTTATAAATTGGTGTTTAAAATTAGCATACGTGTCTGTATACGTCACTGTTATACTTCAGTAAACATTTAGGTTTATTTTTAAAAGTCAATTTCTGTATCAGACCCTTATGCTGTGACTACAAAAATTTACCATTTCCAACTGTTACTGTCCAGGAAAAAAAAGGTACAAATCAATGAACACATACCTATTGACTTTTTGTGACAACATACCCCAAGGCTAAAGGGGAGTTTTGTGTACCAGTTTGTGTCAGGTTCAGTATTAATTGCATGTATCTGTGCATGGAATGAGTAATTCAAAGTTAAAATATGAATCAAAGCTGAATAAATAATAAAGACCTTAGTTCTTCCATAGTTAAACCGGAAGAGAGAGAGAGCAGTTGACTATGTAGGACATAGAAAGTGAAGCAGACAGAGAGTGTGAGTGCGTTCAACATAGTTTTCGCTCAACATTAGAGGTTGATCTTCACAAATTTATCTAACAATTAAAAACATACAAAAATATCATCATTTTGACACAATCTTGGACTGATTTCAAATTTGCTGTTGCATCTTTATTAACACATTTGAATTAGCAATAAATGTCTTCAACTACGCCTCATTTTTGTGACACTGACAATGCATGTTTGCTGATGTCACTGAACTCATGACAGGAATTACCCTATAGTAACACATACTCGTTGACCTACAGGTTATAAGTGTGTGATTATTGCTGTAGTGATAAACAGAAACTCATCGGTGTGGAAAGAAAAACACATTACAACAGAACAGTTAATGAGGATATTTACATGAAAGCTACTTGATATTAAACTGTATAATGTCTCACTCATATTCAATTTTCAATTCAATATTCAATATTAATCACATTAAAATGTATTATAATTTATTCAGGTTAAGAGATTATAATATGAAATATTAACCTTATGGCAAAGTTAATAGACAAGTTTAATTAAATTAAAATAATATCATACAAGTCAATGGTTTTTGGACTTTTATTTCAAGGTAATACAGTCTCTGTTTGTATTTGTCAAACAATAAGCACAACTAATATGAATAAAGAAACTAAATTACTATAAATCTGGGCATAACCACTTAAGACATTGATTGGGATGTGTCGCCCAATATTCAAATTGCTATTAATAGTAATATTTTTCCTTAGTTTTACTTTAAACATTAAAAAGTATGCAAACATACAATCTTATTTCATATAATTAACATGTAAAAACATGTAATTCATTGTATTCAAATATATAAACAGCTCATCCAAAAGAGACAAGTACCTAATGACAGCTTTGTAATTAGCTAGAATAACAAACAACAGTGGATGAAAACTATATTTTCATTATTTCAAATACCAGACAATAGCTGCAATACAGATCAAAGTAAACAATGCACAAGTTAGCCGAGCAAAGCATTCTTCACTAGTGGACTGACTCTGAAATGGCTGAATCTGCTCGGACTGAGGTATATCTATGGATATATGTTCAGAACCATTTGTGCGTCCACTGAGGAATGCTTCACGGCTCAAGTCTTGAATGTCCTTGATGAGTTCAGTGCTAATGCAGTAGGTGTGATTCTGATCAAAGTGCACCTGATCTGAGTGCTGTGTCACATAAACATTCTCAAATCTTCTCCGCCTTGAGTCAAAGGAAACAATTATGCGATCTGTGTTGCTGCTGTCTGAATATCCAGTGTAATTCTCAGTGACATAATAAGGCAGTGAACCAGTGGAATGCAGGTTGCCCACCTCATAGTATGGCAGGTAAGTGTAAGGAAGAAGTCTGTCCCTATTATAAAATTGGTGAAAACCAAATGCTCCATTTGTAGGGTTGCACTCTGCAGTCAAACGACCATTGGAGTCAATCTGAACACAATCATGAGCAAACCACCACAACAAGTTCAGACCGTGTCTGGGAGGCGGCTGACCAAACCTGCTCTCTCTCAGATCAGACAAATTATTCAGGGTTATCACCATGTTTCTGACAATCCTGTTGAAAGAAAGTACACTTTCAATGCAATAAATGTTATAATATTATGTTTTTTAATATAATTACAATTACAAAAAACTTCAAAATGTAAAACCAAGAAGGAGAATAAATCAGTTCTTCATCAGGACTTCATTTAAATCAGTTAATTTCATCATTAGTTAAGTCTGCAGAAATGGAACACCTGTTATTCATAAAGTTCTGTTCCTGCCATACACTTACACTTACACAAAACTGATATATATATGTATGTGTGTGTACATGTATATTGAAAAAATGATTTGTCTTACCTTGTAGACGCCAAACTAGATCTTTGGCACCGACTGCTTCATTCATATGACACGACAGCATGTTTGTTTGCTAATGTCGCTGAACTCACGACAGGAACTACACTGTAGTAAAACACACTAGTTGTCCTGCAGGTTGTACGTGTGTGTGTCTGTTTCAGTTTCTGTTTTGATGAATAGAATACTATGAATACTATGGAAACTGAAACTTGTAGAAATACATTAGAGCAGATGGGACAGATAATAATGTCTCACTCATATTCAGAATTCATATGAAATATTTATTTTATTATACAGTATTCATAATTGTTATCATCCAAATGGGATGCGATTTATATTTTATGATATATTAAATGTCTTATCTCTGTTTTTTAACTGATAGAGTCTCAAGTTTTATCTTCTGTCTGCTTCGATTAGAAATATTTATCTACATCATTGTAATAAATCATTAAAAGAATCCAGTGATAAACATGCAAAGCTCAACATTATATCTTAAAGGTGCAATAGGTGATTGTCTTCAGAAACATTTTTTGTTATGCTGGTTGAAAGTCTCTGCACATCCCGATAGCAATCATTAAGTTAAGTGGTCTAAATGTATTTGTCTGTATTTATATATTCTGTGGAAGGCGTAGGATCAAGAAATGTTCGTCCAATCAAAGCCCTCGATCCGAGCGTTTTAATATGCTTTCCTACCTGCCTGTCAACGTATGTATTAGCATACCTCTGCGCACCCGGTTTGCGCAGACAATATACGTCATCAGTTCGTTCACGCACACTGTGCAGACAGAGCGAGGATGGCAGGCAAACATCAACAACCCGATCTTCCTTCCTGGTATTGTAGTACTTTTAAAGTTTTCTCACAGGTGAATGACAAATGAGTTAGCCAGCGGTTAATCCAGTCCTCGCGCGCCAGCTCGTTAAGTGAACTACGTGCATGAACTGTGTTCAGATCGATATGATCCCTACACAGAGTTCATTGCTCCCTACTCCCTGAGCAGGGGAAATCCGTTGAAGTTTACTTCACTTCGGAACATGGGCTGGAATTGGGAACCGCTGATGTAGCCTATTGTAGTAATGTTGTCTCTTGTATTCTGGTCTGTGAGCGTATAAATGCGTTCAGGGGGCGTGGCTTTGGACGGTGATTGCAGGGAGGGTGGGACGTTCGCTTTCAGTGCTATCAGGCTAAAGTTAGCTTTTTCCAAGATCTCCTACTGCACATTTAAATTCAAAGATTGATGGACATTAGAATTACTGGAGACAAGGTGCAATACACAGATTTAAAATTAAAAACAAACAGCATGAAAACTATATATTTTCATGTTTAAAAGCAAGAGGAAAACAGCAAAAATGAACAAGAACATAACAGTTCAGTGTTTTCACCAAATTTCTGGTAATTAGGTTCTTAAACAAAAATGTTGTTTACAGTGTACCACATGTTAATAGTTTTGGTTTAATAGTGAAATGATAAGTTATATAAACACGTGATAAAATGAATCCAACTGACTTTACTGAAGTGATGGGAGTGTTCATACCCTTTTATGTGAGTCATGCAAAGATCTGCAAACAGAATCTGATCTTGTTCCATATCATGTGTCAGGGGAGGAGTGACTCCATGGTGAAATATTTGGTTGGCAAATAGAGTGCAATCAAAGAATCAGTCATTGAGGATTCAAATATTTACTCAAATACATTCATATAATTAGCCACTAGTCTATCTCTAATTAAGTGATCAGTGATCAAAACGAGAATGAAAAAACAAGAAATGCTTACAAAATGGCTCAAATTAATAATATAACATATAAATCATAAAAATAATTATTATTTACTGTTTATTGCTTTCATTAAAAACTAGACCACATGCCAAATCAAGAAAAGGCATTTTATGAGAATTAAACTTTCATTTGCATATAGTTGGGTTACAGTTTGTTCTACAAGGGATAGGCCTACTTAACAAAGTATGAAAACGGCGCCAAGTCTCCCTCACATTCTTGTACCTGCTTTCAAGGGCATAATTGCCTACGGTATGAAAGAGAAGATTCATTAATATTAACAGTAAGAAACAATCGCTCAAAGTGTGAGTTTCCAAAGTAATTTTATTTCAAACCAAGCCAGAGAAACCATATATAAAATAGAAGAGAAAGAAAATCAGCTAATAACTAAAATGATTATAATAGGAGAGGAACATGAATAATAGTGACGGGAGAAATTAGGCTTTTTTGAAACTTCTATTTATTGCACCAATTGCTTCGCAAAATGATACCCAGCACTCTGGTAACATCTGCTGGTTAATTCTATGCTGGTGCATTCTACTCAACTTTTATTAATCATAAAAATGACTCGGGATCAACTTATACTACCCATTGTCAACCTACTTTCAAAACAGTAGCCTCGTTGACTGAAATCACGTGAATCGGTCAGTTCGATGATACCAATGATAATACGTCCGCTGCGCGATTCAAACCAAAACATTCATAAAGGTTTCGAATCTTCGTGAATTTTTTTTCTAACTTACCCATCAGTAACAGATACTTTATATAAAACATAGTATTATTAGGCTATTAATAATCATCATCATCATAACATCCATGGACAGAACGAGAGAATATTAATGAGTTAGCAGCTCTTTGTATTTAAAGAATGGTACATGAGCAGGAATTGTCTTTAGGCACAGTCACTTCACATATCTGCTCTCTTCTTTTGACATCCTCCTCTTCAGTGTTGGAGAGCCGGGGAAGACAGGCACGATCTTCTCCAGTGTTGGATGTCTGTTGGAGAAACTGCTCTTTACTCATGTTCTTGATGGTCTGGAGGAGGGGCTGGCTCACGCAGTAGGTTCTGCTGCTGTCGAATAGTTTCAAGTCATGTTTCAAGTGTTCAGTCACATACACACTGTTGAAGTTGCCATTGGTGTCTTGAGACACAATAATGCGATCCTTGTTACTGTCAAGAATGTTCTGGTTGTATTTTGCCCTGACATAATCTGGGAGTTCGTCTGCTCCTCCAGCGTTCAGGTTGCCCACCTCATAGTATGGGAGATTCTGAAGGGGAACAATGTGATCATTATCATCATTTTCGAACTTGTGAAAGCCAAAGCGTTTAGCTTGAGGAGTATATTTGGAGACAATTTTCCCATTTCTGAAGTATATATACTCATGAGCAAACCAATACAACAGGTTCAGGCCATGTCTCGGCTTTGGCTGACCGAAGCCTGATTGTTTGAGCTGAGACAGGTCATTCAGAGTATCTTTCACCATGATGACGACTGTGTGAAAGACAAATAAAGACACAGGAATAGACTCAAACTACATTTAAACAAATGAAACATTCAATGAGACTGTAAATACAAATCAATCAGTTAAATATAGCGTTGAAGCAGAAAGTTGAAAATCTCAACTGTACCTTGAGAATGTAAATGTACCTTGTATAAAGACTAATCCTTCAAGCTTTTTCGCAGAACTGAATTTTCTCTAAGGGAACGTCTATGAAAACCATGTGGAAGAGAAATAGAGGAGTTTTAAGCATTATGGATGTTTAAAATTTTAACAAAACAATTTTAACATAAAATTATCCACGCTTTTGGTTGGCAAAAACAGAAATTCACAAAAACAGCTGAATGTGTTTTGTAAAATAAAGCAGCCAATTTAGTAGAAGAAGAGGAACAAATAAAATCCAAACCTACCTTACCTTGTACTGTTTTCTTTGACAGCTGTTGCTCTTATTAATGAGACATCATGTGTGTTGGTGTCTTTAGAAGATGAGGAGAATGAAAAACTTCGGAAAACAAACTGAACCAGATTGACAATCCTGTAGGTGTGTCCTTACACGATGGCTCATTTTGACGTCCCTGTAGGCAGCAGGTGTGTGTGTGTGTGTGTGTGTGTGTAGATTTTAGAGATTACAAAACCAGTTGAAGTTTGTCACAAAACATCATCAAAAAATGTACTTAATACGTAATTATTCAACGGTATAGAGAATGTTACAGCAATGTTCTGTAAACAAGGAATTATCTTTCATCTAATGAATCATATACATATTTGGCCCGGAAAGCTTCATTGATAACAATGCAAAGAACTATTCTGTAGTAACACCCTAGTTATACTTCTATTATGCTTGAAATAACCGCACTGTGAATAGATTATGACATATTTCTTTTTTTATATATAACTTTATTTATTAGATTTTTTCATACCCAAACACATTCACTCACAAATAATTGTCCAACAAACAATTACACAACATGTAACAATTAAAAAAAAAAAACTTCCGTGTTCATAGTTGTTTTCACTGGTTATGAAAAAAAATTTAAAATGTAAAAAATAGAAAAAACTACTACTAATAAAATAATAATAATAATACTAATAATAATAATTGTGC
>NW_015643175.1:119301-163171 GCF_001515625.1 Sinocyclocheilus rhinocerous | reverse complement strand
ATTTTAGGAAATTCTAAAAATTTCCTAAAAAATTCTATAGAATTTTTTTCTATAAAAATTTTTTATAGAATTTTTCTTCTTTCATTTTTAGGGAGAATCTGATTTTCTCTAGCTCCAAATGCTTCATTACATCCCTCATTAGGTTTATATATGTAGGAGCAGCTTTCTGTTTCCAGTTTAATAATATTAAGCTTCGTGCTAGTAGACTGACAAATGAAACTATGTTTTGTTCCGAACTGTTTTTAGCTATCTCAAAATCGGCAATACCTAGAACTGCCATCAGGGGATCTAGATCTATAGGCCTTTGCAATATTCTTGAAAATGTCAGAAAAACATTTTTCCATTTTGGGCAGCTCCAAAACATATGAGCCAGTGATGCCGGTACCTGCCCACAACGATCACATGAAGGGTCTACATCTGGAAATATCTTACTAAGTTTTTGCTTAGACCAGTGTAAACAGTGTATTACTTTAAACTGTAAGAGGGAATGTCTTGCACATACCGATGATGATCTATGAATCTGTTTAAAGGCTGTCTCCCATTGTTCGTCTGTAATTTCAACACCCAAATCTTCCTCCCAGGAAGACTTTAAGTGTTCTTGATGTGTTGATGTGTTTGTCAACTGGAAGAGCGTTTCGTATATATATGAAATACCTCCTTTCTTATTAGGGTCATGCAAAATTATAATTTCCATTACTGATTGATTTGGATAGTTGGGATATAATGGGTTATTTTGTTTAACAGATTGACATATTTCTGTAGGCCTTAAGTTACTATCCCTTGTTCCATCAACGAAAACCCGATAGGATTTTCCATTGGATTATTGCAGGAAGTAAGCTCTGTCATCAACAAAAGTTTAGGATTCCTACATGTTTTGCTCATAATGATAATCTTCACACATGAACACAACATTTGAGTTAGAATACCTCGAAAGAGGGCAATTATAAACACAATGAGGATGTGAAAGCGACTAGTGAGTATATTAGTTGACCTGTTCTATGTAACCCTATTAATCTCTGCAGTCCTATTTAGCCACTTGCTAGCAACCATCTTTTTCAAGACAAGTAAAAGCTTTAAAACAAAATTCACAAGGGGGTATTTCTGATGTACTTTATGTTGTAGATTAAAGATGAAAATTAAGATAAAAATTGGTCTGTGTTCACCACGGACCTTACTTGTTTCTAGGTTTTAATAAAATATTATTTATATATTATATTAATAACTGTAAATTGCAGTGAACATTTTCTGGGTTGGTTTGGTTTTGAAAGTCGGTATAAATAATGACAGAATTTTCATTTTTGGGCAAACAATTCCTTTAATGCAGTGAAATCAGACAATTAATTAAAAATAAACATTTAAGTAAACAGAGAGAACACAATGCATTGTATTAATTATACATAAAGAATCATAAAGCTTCTCATCTAGAGAAAAGTAATGACACAAATGAGCCATCTATGATCCAAATCAATTTACAATTAATTTTTTTTAATGTTTTATATGAGCAGATTCATTTTTTATTTGTTATGAAAAGTCCAGGAAGACACTTGCCATTAAATGCATTGATTTGGATGAACAGGAATGTTTGAATTCAGCTCTGAGTGTCTGCAGGCCAGGATCCAGACTGCATAGATGAGCGTGCACACATAACACAAGCTCAACGACGAGCACGCCGGTTACGCTGCTGCCGGATCTTCACCTCCCCGATGAAATCTGACCATTCCATGTTCTGAATGATCTTAATGAGGCCTTGGCTTATGCGGAAGGTGGAGTTCTCATCGAAGTGCCCCTGACCTAAATGATGTGTCACATAAATCCTGTCAAACCATGTGTCATTCTCATCTGAGTCGACCAAAACAACAATGCGATCTGCGTTGCTCTCGCGCACATCTCTGTCGTAATTCTTAGTAACATAAGGAGGCATAAAATGTCTGGTTTTACGTTTTTTTGTTTTTTTTACTTGACAGTTTACCCAGTTATTTAGTTAGTTAGGTAGGCTATACATTAGTTAGTTAGTTAGTTAGTTTTACAGCCATTTTCAATCTAGTCTTAATCCACTCTAGTTTTATTTGACCAACAAGTGGACATGTCGTTTCTCTCTAAACGCACACCCACAGTACAGCCCATCTGACTACAGTCTGCAGGCAGAGAATATCAACGCAAAACATTTACTCAACAGCTGTTTGCCGTTGTTTAATAAAGCACATTTAAACAGCAATATCCGCGTTAAGTTTAAAACGATCCTCGGCAAGCAGTAGGACCCGTGTAAATATCGAATCAGCTTTCCAGCGCTGGAGAGAACTCAAGGAGCGGAAGGCCTGCGATCCGACGCAGAGGTTGCTTTGTTTCTTCTCGATAGGTGAGTAACACCGTGTCTGAGCCGCAACAGCTAAAGTCTGTCTAGTACACTGGACGCGACAAAGCGACCGTTGAAAATCATTTGAAATTTGTGTCAATACGTCATAAATAGAACGTCATAAATAGAACGTCATAAATAGAACAGTTTTTTCTGTCGGGATTTGTCGTGTCGTGCCTCGCCGCATCCAGTGTAGACCATAGATATGTATATAGGCTATATCTATGGTGTAGACAGCATCACTGATTACGAGTTCTATAGTATTCCGGTGCGGTGTGTTCTCGCGTCTGGTGTAGACACGGTGTAACATTGGTTTTGCTTTGTTTCACAGAACTAATCATTGCCTGGGTTGCGTACGTATGTGTGGGGCGGAGCTATCAAAATAGGGGCGAGACCCTTTTGGGGTAGGGGCGTGTTTGTTTTGGTGATTTCAAATGTCAACATTGGCTACCAGAAATCGCTTACCCCACCTTTAAGTACGGAAAATAAACAAAAAAGTCTGTGTTGGCGCGGATTTCGAACACGCGCTAAAAGACGCCACACCGTGAGACGCCAGTACCAGTAATGAACGCACTGAGCTACTGAACTGCACTTATTCAGTCTCAGATTTCTGGATTGAAGACAGGATTTTACTCTCGGCATCACATTGTGCAGCTGGCTGAATCAAGGAAATGTGACCGTGTTAACTTGTGACCTGTGTTTACCTATTATGAAAATTAACCATAGTAGAACGCTGACTACATTTTATGGTTTATGATATTAAAGTACATTTCATAGACTCTCAGACAATGTAAATTTGTGGCTGCTATGATTTAATTACAAACGCTGGAAAAAAAAAATGCAGTGATTGAATATAGTTTATTTATAGTTATTTTCAAATCTTCAATGTACTGTCATTATAAAAGAACTTAATTATTGTTTATTTAATTCTAACAAATAAATTCTTGTTAAAAACTAACCAAAATTAAAAATAATTTGCTTATAATTTCTGCACCGGAGAGACTTTGTGTTGTTTCCAAACAAAAGGAAATATATCGGTATCGGCTATCAGCCAAAATGAGTTGAAAAATATCGGCATATCGGATATCTGCAAAAATACAATATCGTGCATCCCTAATTTAAACTAATAAAACATTCAAGGAGGCAGTAAATGCAAATCAATCAGTGTTTAAATATGCATAGCGTTAAACCACAAAGCTGAAAATCATATACATATTTGGCCCTGAATGCATCATTGATGACAATGCAAAGAACTATTCTGTAGTAACACCCTCCAGTTATACTTCTATTATGCTTGAAATAACCGCACTATGAATAGATTATGACATATTTTTGTAGACCAACCCAGAAGTTAGCATCACCCTTGTTCCATCAACAAAAACCAGATTTTTGAAACTGATAAACTGAAACAAAAGTTTATGATTCCTACACATTTTGTTGATAATGATAATCTTCACACATGAACACAACTTTTGAGTTAGAATAGCTTGAAAGAGTGCAATTATAAACACAACGAGGCTGTGAAAGCGACTAGTGAGTATATTAGTTTACCATGTGACCCTATTAATCTCTGCAGTCCTATTTAGCCACTTGTTAGCAACCATCTTTTTCAAGATAAGTAAAAGCTTTCAAAAATTCACAAGGGGGTAATACTGATGTATTTTATGTTGTGTAGATTAAAGATAAAAAATTAAGATACAAATATCTTGAGCTTGTGTTCACCACAGACCTTACTTGTTTCTAGGTTTTGGCCTAAAACAATACATCATCCTGCTGCACTTTATAAGCATGAGATGACCCAACTGATATAACTATTTATAAACCCACAAGCCACAGTGCCATACAATTTAATCCTATTAAATGTTATGTTATTAATAACTGTAAACAGCAGTGAACATTTTTTGGGTTGGCTTGGTTTTAAAGGTCGATAAATAATGACAGAATTTTCATTTTTGGGTGAACAATTCTTTTAATGAAGTGAAATTAGACAATTAATTAAAAATAAAAGTAAAAAGTAAAAAGACAGAACACAATGCATCTTATTAATTATACATTAAGCATCATTACGCTTCTCATCCAGAATGAGCCAAATCAATTTACAATGCAATTTTAATCATTTGTTATGAAAAGTCCAGGAAGACGCTTGCTTTTATTTTGGATGAACAGGAATGTTTGAATTCAGCTCTGAGTGTCTGCAGGCCAGGATCCAGACTGCATAGATGAGCGTGCACACATAACACAAGCTCAACGACGAGCACGCCGGTTACGCCGCTGCCGGATCTTCACCTCCCCGATGAAATCTGACCATTCCATCCTCTGAATTTTGTCAATGAGGCCTTGGCTAATACGAAAGGTGGATTTCTCATCGAAGCGCCCCTGACCTAAATGATGTGTCACATAAATCCTGTCAAACCATGTGTCATTCTCATCTGAGTCGACCAAAACAACAATGCGATCTGCGTTGCTCTCGCGCACATCTCTGTCGTAATTCTTAGTAACATAAGGAGGCATTGCGCCCGGATGGTGCAGGTTTCCCATTTCATAGTACTGTAGGTCAGTATCAGGAAGAATTCCTTCTGAATTATGGAATGGATGGAAACCAAAATGTCTGTCCTCTGGGTCACATAGTGCAATCATAATGCCGTCGTCATCAATTTCAACACATTTGTGAGCAAACCAGCACAGCAGACTGAGACCATGTCTGGGATACGGCTGACCAAACCTGGTCTCTCTCAGATGGGCCAGTTCATTCAGCGTTCTTATTTGGGCCATTCTGCGTCTTGAAAACAGACAGGGGGGAAAAATAAACAAAAAAACTGGACTGGGTTGCAGGATAAGGCAATGGGTTGTGCAAAATTGCAGGACTTAATTAAATAGAATGAATATCACAAGTATGATGGTATAATATGTATGTTTAATTTATAAAAATTAAAAATAATATAATCTAAAGTATTATATTATTTATATATATGATGTATTACATGTGTAATATAATATACATGTATAATAATTTTTGTTAAATTCAGAAGGATCATAATAGAGCAATAAAATAATCAGTCTTCATTTATTTCCTCCATTATTCTCACACATGTGGACGAAAGAGAAACTTTAGTTCCTTGAAGAAGACTGAAATTGTAATGTTTCTTATATACTTGCCTTCTGCGTTACTTTACTATTACTTGAAAAAAGTAATCTGATTACGTAACTCGCGTTACTTGTAATGCGTTACCCCCAACACTGTGTATATATATATATATATATATATCTCAAGATCATTTATTTAGTTAGTTAGTTAGGCTATACATTAGTTAGTTTTACAGCAATCTAGTCTTAATCCGATAGTTTTATTTGACCAACAAGTGGACATGTAGGTTTCGTTTCTCTCTAAACGCACACCCACAGTACAGCTACAGCTCATCTGACTACAGTCTGCAGACAGAGAATATCAACGCAAAACATTTACTCAACAGCTGTTTGCCGTTGTTTAACAAAGCACATTTAAACAGCAATATCCCGCGTTAAGTTTAAAACGATCCTATAACGTAATTAAAGTCTTAATAACAAAAAAGCAATTCAAATCAGACAAATAAATACTGTACCTTATTCATGCGTATGAAGGATCTGCGTCTGTGTAGCGCACGCGCTCCTATTATTATTCATGTCTCTGTCAGTGGGCGGTGACAAACGTGAACCTCAACATTTCAACAAGACTAGGCTAATGAATTACAGTTAAATTCATTGAAAGTTAAAAAAGTCAAATTTCTTGACCTACTAAAATAGGACTCTCTCTCTCTCTCTCGCTCTCTCTCTCTCTCTCTCTCTCTATATATATATATATATATATATATATAATTGTTACAGGAATTAAAACGGTTCCTATTTTTTTATTAGACTTTTAGTACATAAATAACAGTTTCTTTTCTTTTCTTTTCTTTTCTTTTCTTTTCTCAGTGTTAAACGATTAAAATAAAGATAGCATAGTTTTTTTTTTTTACCAAGTGTTTATTTTCCATAGCTGCGGAAAAGGGGAATAACCAGGAAAGTGAAAGTAAAGCAGACGAGGAAAACACACACCAAAAAAAAAAAAAAAAAACTCCCAAATTATAAATAGATCTTGACCGCCTCATTTTTTGTGACATCGATAATGCATATTTGCTGATGTCACAGAACTCATGCCAGGAACTAATAACACACACTAGTTGTAGCTACTACAGGTGTGTGTTTCTGTGGTGATGAACAGAAACTCATCAGTGTGGAAAGAGAAACACGTTATTGCAGGACCATAATTTAATAGTATAATGTCTTATATTCAAATTTCATATATTTCATATATCAAAATGTAATAATATAAATGTATTATCGTTTATTACGATTTATAGTTAATGACATTAAATATATTGTTGACACTTATGCCAAAGTTAATTGACAAGTTTACATTGTTAAATAAAATAAAAAAAATCACACAAACACAAGTCAATAGTTTTTGGATTTTTAGTTCTATACACAAGATAATACAAAGAATATATTTCAAAGAATAAGCACAAAAATACAGAAATTATTATAAATCAAGACAATGATTAGTATGTGACGTGTCACCCAAAGTCTTAAAATCTTCTAATTTATTTACATCATTGCAATGAACCATTAAAAAGAATGCTGTGATAAACATGCAACCCTCAACATCACACATAATAATAAACATGTGTTAATAAATGTATTAAAGTTAATTTAAATAAGCAACGGACTCAAAGGAAGCAAACTGCAAATTTCAAAATTAGCTAGAACAACAAACAGCAGCAGATGAAAACTATTTTATTTCAACCACAAATAGAGAGCAACACCAGCACTGAGCAGTATCAGCAGACCACAGCCAATCAGCGCACAGCGGCATTTCCAACTCTGACAGGTGTTTGTCTGGCTGTGCTGCACTGACTGAGGCATTCTTATGGATAACTGTTCAGAACGATTTGTGCGTCCGCTGAGGAAATCTTTACGGCTCAACTCTTTAATGTCCTTAAGAAGATCAGTGCTAATACAGTAGGTGCGATTCTGGTCAAAGTGCGTCCGATCTGAGTGCTGTGTCACATAAACATTCTCAAATCTTCTCCGCCTTGAGTCAAAGGAAACAATGATGCGATCTGTGTTGCTGTTGTCTGAATGTGTTGTGTAATTCTCAGTGACATAATCAGGCAGTGAGCCAGCATTGTGCAGGTTGCCCACCTCATAGTATGGTAGATTAATTTTAGGAAGAAGTTTATCCTTATTATAGAATCGATGAAAACCAAATGCTCCATTTGTAGGGTTGCACTGTACAATCATACGACTATTAGAGTCAATCTGAACACAATCATGAGCAAACCACCACAACAAGTTCAGACCGTGTCTGGGAGGCGGCTGACCAAACCTGCTCTCTCTCAGATCAGACAAATTATTCAGGGTTCTCATCATGTTCCCAACAATCATGTTGAAGAAAGTGCACATTTAATGCAATAAATGTTACAATATTGTGTTTTATAATATAAAATGTACAATTACGGAAAACTGCAAAATGTAAACCTAAGAAGGAACATGAATCGGTTCTTCATCAGGACTTCATTTAAATCATTAGTTCATCATTCATCATTAGCTAAGTCTGCAAAAAAACTGTTTTTCATAATGTTCAATATTCAATGGCGTTTTCGGCTACCAGTAAAGAGTACAGAACTCTCAGCTCTGTTTTTGAATCTATTCAGCAGATTCTTTCTCTCAAAAGCAGCACTTTAAAGTCTGTTTTGTCCTAGACTGACCAAAACCAAACAGCAAGTTCAAAAAGACCTACAGATACTGATCACTTCCACAAAACTGAGAAAATCTGATCTTCTAGGATTACTGCAGTGAGATGAAGGGTTAATCTGTAATTCTATAAAAGTATAAACACGGTTCAGAATCAATAAAACGTATATATGTGTATATGTATATGTATATATAGAAGCATTAAAAATGATACGTCTTACCTTGTAGAAGCCAATCTAGGTCTTTGGCGCTGGCTGCTTCATTTACATGACATGACAGCTTTGCATGTTTGCTAATGTCGCTGAACTCATGACAGGAACTACACTGTACTAAAACACACTAGTTGTCCTGCCGGTTGTACGTGTGTGTCTGTTTCTGTTTTGATGAATAGAAACTCATACTATGGAAAGTAAAACTTGCAGAAACACATTAGAGCAAATGGGACAGATAATGAGGAGATTTATATGAAAGCTACTTCATATCAAACTATAATGTCTCACTCATATTTAGATTTCATATTAAGTATTTATTTTATACAGTATTCAGAACTGTTATCAACGACATGAGATGCAATTTATAGTTTATGATATATGAAATGTCTTTTCTCTGTTTTTTTAAGTTTTATCTTTTGTCTCCCTTGATCTGGAATATTGATCTACATTATTGTAATAAATCATTAAAAGAATCCAGTGATAAACATGCAAATCTCAACATTATATCTCACATTTATAGGATGATGAACATCTATTTATAATTATATTAACAACATACATCAGATTATACAGTTATTCATTTAGCAGACCCTTTCATCCAAATAAGTCACAGCTCAAATAATACACAGTTTCAAAATGAAAAAACAAACAGCATGAAAACTATATTTTCATTATTAAAAGCAAGAAGAAAACAACAAAAATGAACAAAAACATACAAAACAGCATTTTGCAGCATTTTGCACAGACATCCTTGATAGATTTAGACTCTTGACTCTGGTAGGGTTCACTCTTTACAGACTGAGCTGGAGATGAAAACGGTGTGCGTCTGCAATGCATTTGGTAAGAAATCTGATAAGAATCATTCATAGAATTTTTTCAGGCTTAACTCTTGAATGTCCTTCAGAAGTTTAAGGCTAATGCAGTAGGTGTGATTCTGGTCAAAGTGCACCTCATCTGAGTGCTGTGTCACATAAATCTTCTCAAATCTGTTCCAACTTGAGTTAAAAGAAACAGTGATGCGATCTGTGTTGCTGTTGTCTGAATATCCAGTGTAATTCTCAGTGACATAATCAGGCAGTGAATCAGTGCTGTTCAGGTTGCCCACCTCATAGTATAGCAGGTTAGTGTAAGGAAGAAGTCTTTCCCTATTATAGAATAGATCAAAGTCAAAATCTCCATATTCAGGGTTGCACTCTGCAGTCATACAACCATTGGAGTCAATCTGAACACAATCATGAGCAAACCACCACAACAAGTTCAGACCGTGTCTGGGAGACGGCTGACCAAACCCGGTCTCTCTCAGATCAGACAAATTATTCAGGGTTATCACCATGTTCCTGATAATTCTGTTGGGAAAAAAATGTAAACAACAGATCTGGTTTTACTCAAACAAATGTGCATGCAATGCAAAGAATGGTAAATATTTTTTATATAAAATATACAGTTACAGAAAAACTGCAAAAATGCCAAACTAATAAGGAACATACATTGGAACACACTGGAACTCTGCAAAATCGGAAAGCGTGTTATGCAAAAGATTTTCTTCAGATCTGCTGCCTTTTGAATATTCATTTATTAAAAATACTGTATAGGCTCCTTTGATTTGGTTTTCAGCTATCACTAAAAGTTTAGTAATATTTAAAAGTTAAAATCCATTCAGCTGATTTTCTCTCAATATCAGCAGAATAAAGTCTGTTAGGTCCTATACTTACACATCAGAAATACAATCAGAGAAAGATCTCTCATTTTTTTGCTGCGGCGCCCGGGGAGCAGTTGGGGGTTCGGTGCCTTGCTCAAAGGCACCTCAGTCGTGGTACTGAAGGTGGGAGAGAGCGCTGTACATTCACTCCCCCCACCTACAATCCCTGCCGGCACGAGACTCGAACCCGTAACCTTGGGTTACGAGTCCGACTCTCTAACCATTAGGCCACGAACTTCCCCGAAATTTAAAGTTTTAAAGCTAATTTGATACTAATTCATACATCATTTTTTATGAATAAATAAACAGCTGGGACAATTCAGTGCTCTTACCGTGTATCTGGAAACGAACTGTTGTGTCACGCAGCTCCTCGTATGTAGCAACTTCAACAATGTCTTGTCTGTGGTCAAAGATACTGCTATATAGACGCTCCTGACCTGATTTTGTAACTAATAAAGCAATAAAAATCAGCAGTATGAGCACATAAAATGAATCCACCTTATTCTGCAGAAGCGATGGGAGTGTTCACACACTGATAATGGCTTTTGTGGGTGGAGAACGTTCCGCAAACAGAAACTGATGCTGCTTCATGCCAGATATTTATAGCAGAGAAACTGACAGGCAATTATATCTTGTGTTCACACCAGACGCGAATGTAATTATTCGCGTGAGTAGATTACATACAAAGTCAACGCAAAGACGCGAATAGAGGCGAATTCGCGCCGGGCGACGCGAATTACGCGAAATGCGCGACGCGTTTGCCGCGAACGCACGATATTCGCCTCAATCGCGTCTTCCACGCAAGTTCAAAAATTTCAACTTGAGTGGAAAATTCGCATGACGCGTTCTCGCGCAAGCCAATGCTGTGAACCCAGACACGTCGGCGTTTGGCTTTCCATTGTATTTGGGACTTTTTGACAACAGGTACAAAACAGCGATTGTAGTTATCTCCACCATGGTTGGTCACGAACACGAAAAACATCTCGCGAGTAATCTAGAGTGAGTGACGCGAAGCGCATATTCGCTTCGCGTCTGGTGTGAACACCTCAGGGCTTTTCACACTGAAAGCGAAAATTCGGCGCGAATGTTCGGCGCGATGACGCTTTTGAATCGAAACAATAGATCCCTATGGGGCTATTCACACCAAACGCGATCATTCGCAGTGCGAAAAAGTGAGGATTTTTTTTCGTCCTGTGTGGCGATTTTTTCCCCGTCGCTCCACGATGAAACGGGTCGTCCAATCAGATTTGAGCTTAGATCACGTGCCCAGAGCAGCTGCTGTTGCACAAAAGGGTGATAGTGGTGGCGCTGTTTCGAAAACCAATGCAAACAAACACCGAAGAAGAGTATCCCGGTAGAGAGAAGAGAGTGGTGATGCCGAGTTCCTGTTATCTTTGGTATCTGAGAGCAGATTTATTCTCACATGTTCTTAATATAATTTCTAAATTCTCCATTGAATTATGTGATCTCGAGTGTCCGTTCCACGTGCGCGAGTGTTATGAGTCAGAGCGCGTTAACTCTAGATCTTCCAAGGATGTTTATGACAATAAGCAGTGTGGCTTTACATAGCCTACAAAGAGTGCATGTCTGCCTATTATAGAATCAAAATCAACTATAGATCACAATCGGAAGTTATTACAAGCACTCGATGATGGCTTATAGTGGGTTTTAAGCAAAAACAATACATTTTCAAATGTGGCTTTGCAACTTCAGGGATCTTATCTATGCACAATCAGCTTGTAACACTCCAAAGAGAAAGGAAAACTTGAAATCACATCATATGACCCCTTTAATGCTGTATATTGAGCAGTGGACGATCCATATACATATCTGAGTAAAAATGCATTGCTGGTCAGCACCACCTAGCGTGCAGGCGTGAATTAGCAGAAGGCTATCAGTCATTTCGTGCTTGGTGTGAAAGCAACGTTTGTCAGCGATTCGCCTCGCTTTTTCGCATTGCGCTCAGTGTGAAACGGCCTTTAAGTGGAGTAATTGTTTCTTCCCTTTTAACACTAAAATCGCTGTGGCACCTCAGTTCAAGCGGGATGTGAAGCGATCATCTCTTCCTCTTTGCTAGTTATAGCATCAAATAAACATGAATGAACATCAGAAGGTCTCTTGTTTCAACCATGAAAAAAGACGTCAGTACACACTATTTTTCAAGTTCACCAATGTTAATCTGCTCTCAAGTCTGGTTTGTTTCTCATACAAAAATGGCAGATTCCGCATTATGATTGGTCAGATCAAACTACCTGCGAAAAGTCAATTCAATGAACACACACTGGCCTTTTGTGACAGCATACCCCAAGAGTAAAGAGGAGTTTTGTGTATTAATCTACAGTGAGCAGAGGTTAAGTATAACTGCATGTATTTGAGTCAGATGTGAGTGTATGATAAGCACCTTAGTTCCTCCAAAGTTGAACAGGAAGAGAGAGCAGCTGACTATGAGTGAAACAGAAAGTGAAGCACACATACAGACAGTGTATTACAATCTTTTAGGATTTATAGTTAATGACATTAAAATATTGTTGGCACTTATGGCAAAGTAATAGACAAGTTCACATTGTTACATCAAAAAAAACAAAATTGCACAAACACAAGTCAATGGTTTTGGAGTTTTAGTTCTAATACAGTCTCTGTATATTTCAAAGAATAAGCACAAACAAATATGAATACAGAAATTGTAGACTGATGTATGTCGATAAATATATGTTCAGAACAATTCGTGGGTTCTCTGAGGAATTTTTCACGGCTCAAGTCTTGAATGTCCTTGATGAGTTCAGTGCTAATGCGGTAGGTGTGATTCTGATCAAAGTGCACCTGATCTGAGTGCTGTGTCACATAAACATTCTCAAATCTTCTCCGCCTTGGGCCAAAGGAAACAATAATGCGATCTTTGTTGCTGCGCTTTGTAGGCACACCTGTTTTCGAAGGGCATCTGATATTAGGCTATTAAAAGAGATTAATTTGCACAAACAAAAAAAGAAGAGTTTCCAAAGTCATTTTATTTCAAACCAAGCCAGAGAAACCACACATTTAATAGAAATCAAAGGAAACCAGTAAATTAATCCAAATTTGTGATTATATAACAGGAGACATAACATTTATAACAGTGACGGGAGAAGCAATGCTTTTTGAAACGTCTATTCAATCGAACCAGTTGCGTCACAAAATGAATCAAAGCGCTGGAATCTCTGCATCTGCTGGGTAAAGTCACGAAAATGCATTCTTATAAACTTTTATTAATTTAAAGCTGCAGTCTGTACATTTTGTCTCTTTGTCACCATCTCTGTTTGAAACCTGCAATTGCAGTTATTTGCGGAATTATCATCTTTGCGTGGGTTGTGCACCGCAACGGCTCCAGCACGGATTAATCCAATGTTTTGAGGTGAATGTGCAACTCGTAAAATACGTACGATTTAGCACAAATCGTATGAATTTGTACGAGTGAGGTCATATGAATTCGTACGAATTAGCCATCTTGTAAAATATGTACGAATTGCTGTGAGATCGGGCTGAAAATACATACGATGTAGCACAAATCGTATTAATTTGTACGAGTGAGGTTGTATGAATTCGTACGAATTAGCCATCTCGTAAAATATGTACGAATTGCCGTGAGATCGGGCTGGTGGCTGTCAGTCACCGCACCGGTGTGGATACTGTACTTAGGAATCACAGATTATAGCCTACGTCTAGGAATATATTCGGGTCTTATCAAGTCCATTTGAAAAAAAAAAGCTAATTTATTTTAAAGTACCCGAGACCAGAGGCCGCTAATACCGATCCCGACCGGTGTCTGAGGCACTCTTAGAAGTTTTGGACCCGAACCGGCTCGGGTCTCGTGTCGGACCTTGGGTTTTCGGATCCAAGTGGACCCGTGAAGACCTCTAGCTGTCAGTCACTGTACTTGTACATACACTTAGGAATCACAGATTCTAGCCTACGTCTTGGAATATATGACCCAAATAAGAAATTTTCACCGGATATTGTCATCTGAACAAGTAAGTAACAAGTCTGCCACTTTTGTTCTGACCAACTGAGGAAAAAAGCATTACAATACATCGCGCTACCAATTGTGATTAAAGCTCTAACAATCACTTAGCTCATATCACATAAAACCGTGCAAATTACTATTATTGTTATACTTTTTTGTCAAATTGTTAGTTAACAACATCAGCATTGCGTGACTATGTGTGTATTAACGTGTAGATTTCAATTTCTGTATAGTCTAATCTCTAATTGTCATACAATTCGAATTTCATATAGGCTAAAGAAATTCGTTTAAACCAAAAGGCAAATTATTCTTCCTTCGAACTGGTTCGTAGGCTATCTGTAATCAGATGCACATTTAAAACTGGAATATAATCTAATTTCAGTCACTTACGCGTGTTTCATAAACACACAGCGGCGCCGTAACGGGGGGGAAGGTTAGGACGATTCCAAGGGCCAGGCGAGGGAGAGGGGGCCCGGAGCGTGATTTTTACCGGGGGGGACCGCGATCGCGCAGGGGCCCTGAGTCAATATGATGTTCAGGGGGCCCGGAAACCATAGCGACGCCCCTGTAAACACATAATCCTTTCTGGATTACAATCCGCCATCAAAATGATACATTTAATTATTCCAGCTCCTCACGTGCGATATAGCATACTAGCCGGGACAACTTCATGTTTACTGATGTGACGTAATGACGCGGCGGCATGCTCGAATCTCCTGCGAATTCCTACCAGTACCATTCAAACTACAAAACATTATAAACTTACCGTTTTGAATCGGGCAAAGGTAAGGAGATAGTTTTGAATACTGGAAGGTTTCTGTACTAGCTCGAAAAATTTATTTTGCATCATTTTTAACCAAAAAAACTTACAGACTGCACCTTTATATTGTAAAAATGACTCAACCACACGTTCAATGCATTTAACACAACACTATCCTCAAACCACAGACGCTTCAAAACAGTAGGATGTAGCAAAGCCTCTTTTGCTGAAATCGCGTGACTCTGTCAGGCAGGCCTACCTGCTCCGATTCACTCCGAAACACGATTCATAAAGGTTTCAATGCTTCGTGAAGCAGTTATTCGAACTCGCCCATCACTAATAGATGCTTTAATCAATTCACCATTACATTATAATAAAATGTATATAATAATCACGGATATAATGAAAGCAGGTTGTCAGCAGCTCTTTAATAGCTCAAAGAATAGTACACCAGGACTTGTTGTCAGGCGCCGTCTCATTAACGTTACAACTCTGTAGTGTGGATCTGGCACGATCTTCTCGAGTGTTGGATGTCTGTTTGAGATACTGCTCTCGACTCATGTTCTTGATGATCTGGAGGAGGCCCTGGCTCACTCGGTAGGTTCTGCTCCTGTAGAAGCGTCTCGGGTCGCTGTGTTCAGTCACATACACTCTGTTGAAGTTGCCATTGGCGTCCTGACGCACAATAATGCGATCCTTGTTACTGTCAAGAATGTTCTGGTTGTATTTTGCCCTGACATAATCTGGGAGTTCGTCTGCTCCTCGAGCGTTCAGGTTGCCCACCTCATAGTATGGGAGATTCTGAAGGGGCACAATGTGATCATCATCATCTTCAATTCTGTTATAGTACTCGTGGAAACCAAAGTCTCCATTTTGAGGACTATAGATGGAGACAATTTTCCCATTTCTGAAGTCGATATAGTCTTGAGCAAACCAATACAACAGGTTCAAGCCATGTCTCGGCCACGGCTGACCGAAGTCAGAGTATTTTAGCTGGGACAGTTCATTCAGAGTGCTCACCATGATGGACTGCTATGTAAGAGAAAGAGACAATGAAGAAATATTTAGAATAATAGTAATACCATTCGATGAGCGTATTGAAATCACAATTTTTGCCTGCTTCATTTCAATGGTCATGTTATGACAAATTATTTTTTTAAGTATTAAATATAAAAGAAACATTCTTAGTCTTTCGTTGAATGTAGAATTCTAATACAATGTTTTTTTTTATACAATGTGTAATACAAACAGAAAAAAATGCAAAATAGTTGAATAAAGTTTAGCCAATGTATAGCTTTAAAGGTAACCCTGTTGAAAAAACGAGCATATGCTGGTTAGGTATGTTTTCGAAGCTGGGATGTTGGTTTAAACTGGTTTAAGTTGGTCCTTTGCTGGTTTAAGCTGGTCCTTAGCTGGCCATGTGCTGGTCGGACCAGCATATGACCGGCTAAGGACCATCTTAAACCAGCAAAGGACCAGCTTAAACCAGCATAAACCAGCAAAGGACCAGCTTAAACCAGCTCAAACCAGCATCGAAAACATACCTAATCAGCATATGCTGGTTTTTTCAACAGGGAACACTTAGCATTGAGCCCATTGTTGAGTCTTATTTTGCTACAAAATATAAAACATTATTGTTAGAAACACCAGTCAACTAAACACCACACCACAGGTGAAATTTATTTATTTGTTTTTACTTTTCTAGAACTTTTGAGGGTCATTTAAAATTAAGTTTTAATAGTATTTATAAACGTAGAAAAGAAGGCCATATTTAAATTTTCTCTTGAAACTGTATAACTAAAATTAAGACATTTTGAGAATATTGTAAATACACATTCTTTATCATAAAATTATGGGTGAATATATATTTGATGTTTCGGTGTCTCATACAACAATGCCTCTAAAACCATGTAAGAGAATGACTTTTAAGCATCACAAGTGTGCTGTCCTTATGGAAAACACAAATATCCTAATGTTTACCTTGTATGGTGAAGACTGATCCTCCAAGTTTCTTGCAGTGGTCTGGTTGTTGACCTATAGTGAGCTGCTGCAGCGAGTTCTTTTTAAAATGATTCCTTCAAGACACACCTCCTTAGAAAAGCTCACAGCTGGGAAATAGAAACTTAAGCTTTTTGGAAGGGAGTAGCCAACGAGTTTTTTGGATTACTGAATAATGCACAGTATGTACCGCACACTAAAACAGTATTTGGAACAGTATTACTCTATTATGTCACATGACCACATTGCATTGTACAGTTTGTTTAATACAATGAGTGGGATTCTAGAAATAAAAAGCTATTTTGCTTTTCGAAAGCATTTCTGCTTTAGAAACAAGTAAACAAAATGACTAAACTTAAAATGAAAAAACTAATTGTAAGAACAAATATATGTGACGTGCATTTAAACTTTTTCCTAAACAGATAAATATTAAATTAAGTTGAACAAAAAATAAAAATATTAAACCTAATTCAATCAAAGACTCTTAAATAGCACTGGTGAGCATTGAGTTAAATGTTGTTAATATTTTCCAATAGTAGTTATTAATAGGACCTAAAACGTTTACATAAAGAAATGTCAAATATAGGTGTAAACTTCTTGATTTCTTGACCCAAGACACTAAACAAAGTTTGACCATTGAATTTCAATAACTCTTCCAAACATTATTTTAAAACATTTTATAGAGTGTTTTTCCATTTGTTTGTCAGGTACTAATGCTTGAAATTAATGGATTTAAATAATTATAATTCTTAGGGTGCAAATTTTTCGAATATCTAGCCATTTTTAGCCAATTAAACATTTTGGAGCAGAACAAGGGGGAAAAAAATCAGGTCTGGAAATCTCATTAGAAGCCTGCTACAGCTACATATCAGCAGGAAAAAATATTTTCCTGTAAAAAGAGTGGTGGTCCTCCAGAGCAAAAGACAGGAAACCGAAACTTACGGTTTATCAACTGCATTTCAGCCATAAACTCTAAGAACAGTGACTTGCAAAATATGCATTGATGTCAATTCATAATGACAGGCGTGACAGACTGTTGTTTGTTTGATCATTTCCTTTTCAAACCAGCTTTTATTAAACCATCATCTGCACCATGACGACCTTCAAGAGCAATTCTGTAACACAATGATCAGAGGCCAAGAGAGGGACAACACCAACAGGACAAACGAAAAGAAGAATGACAACCAGCGGTAGTGAGGAAAACTTGAGGAATGACAGTCAAAGGAAAGAAATCAATGAAGAAAGACGTTTACAGTTGTACAAAGACTACAAACAAAGAAAATAGAATCTGCAATTATTACAAACAGCAGTAAAACTGTGAATTTACATTGAAACCGCTGTTTTAACGGAACAGGAGGATGATGGGATAGATATACACATATATCAAATTTCCATTAGTCTGAATCCATTCAAGGACAATGAGCAAACGTTTTGTCTTTGACATGAAGAAAACACGAATGCGTCGTCGCTTCCCATATCAAACAGACAAAAAAAAAAGAAGATAAAAATCAAAATAATTGTGCTGAACCCTCAAACTACATCAAAATTACCATCACAATTATAACTCTAGCTGTCAGTGTCAGCATAAGAAGAATTGGTATTATTAATAGTATGAATATTTTACTTCATTATTTGATATATATACACACATATTCTTGCTTTATTTTCCCACGTATGTGTTTAAGTACACTTGAAAATAAAATGCGATTTCTCTTTTTTGTTTCACTGGAACATACAACAAACCCCAAACACGTCACTCATGATCACACACATACACATACTGGTTTGAGACTCCCTTGACCTCACGTGCCCATTTGAACAAACTCACACACGCACGCACACACACGAGCGCCTCAGTTTGTGGACACCGTCCTTCTTTTCACCCCTTTCCACGCGAGCAGGAGCGGACCATAATGCATCTGTGCCCAGGCTGAAGGGGGAAACCTCAGCAAATGGGTATTTCCTTTGGTGTCACATCACAGCGACTTGTCAGTTTGAAACGCTGAAGCTAAACTCGAGCAAGTGCAGCTACACTGCTTACGTGGCTCTCCTGCTTAGAGCAGCACAATCCCTTCAGAGCATCAACAGATATGCTGTTCTGGAGGCGATAAACAAACACGCTCTGGACAACTGGTTAGTCATTTTAAGTGATTTTAGCGGGTGTTAGTCCTCCTCATTCCAAGCAGAATGAATTGAGAGGACTGTACAGTTGTGATGGGATTTAAAGGAACAGTTCACGCAAAAATTAAAATGATGCCATTGTTTACTCGCCCTCGGGTCATTCAAACTCACATGTTGTTGATTTTTTTATTTTTATTTATAGCCTGAAAAAATAAACAAAACAATGACTTGAAGGCACCATAAAAGTAATGCACACAAATTGTGTGTTGTATTTCAAGTAATATGAAAAGACTGAAATTTACATTGTTATTCACTGAAAATCTTTTCTTCTGTAAAAGCTCTGACATTGAGATTTGGGAAGAAATTGTGTGGTTTGATGGTCATTGACTCCAAAATGCTATTGATTCTTGCATTTTATAATTGTCATGCCAGTTTGAACAAATAAAGAAAACCTTGCATAAAACTAGGAGACTTGTAATATAGCATCACAAATCGCACTACTTTCATGATACTTTAATGTTTTCGCTGTCCAGGTCCAAAAGGACCAAAATAATGACGGAAAAGCACAATGAAAGTGATGCATGTGACTTGTGAGTTACATTTCAAGTAATATGATTGCTTGAATTTTACATTATTCATTGACAATCTTCCAAAGCTCTGAAAATTTATTTGCGAACGGTTAAAAAAAAAAAAAAATGCAGTTTGATAATCATCGACTCAAAAATGCCAATGGTTCTTGTGTGTCGTAATTGCTGTACCAGTTCAAACAAGTGAGAATTTTATGCGCAAAACTACTGTATAGATTCAGAAAGAATATAACACCTCAAATCGCATTGACTACTTTCATTATACTTTTTATGGTGTTTTTTTTCTTCTTCTGTAGAACAGTTTATAGACTGTCAAGCTCCAAAAAGGACCAAAATAATGACTTAAAACCACCATAAAAGTGATGCATATGACTTGTTTGTTATATCTCAAGTAATATATTGGCTTAGTGTGAATAAAAGGATTGAAATTTACTGATAATCTTCCAATCTGCCAAACCTCTGACATTTAATTTGATTAGAGTTTAAAAAAAAAAAAATGGTGCAGTTTGACGGTTTTGTCTCCAAAAAAAATCATGTCGTAATTGGCATTCAAACAATTGGAGAACTCCTCACAGAAAACTACTGTATAAATTCAGAAGGAACATAGCTCCTCAAATCGCATAGAGTACTTTAATGGTACTTTTATCATGCTTTTTAGCGCTTGACATGTTGTGCACTAACATTAATGGAAAAAAGCTTGTTTTGCAAAAGAAATAAGGTGGCGAGTAAGCAATGACAGATCTTTCATATTTGTGCACACCATTCCTTTCAAATCCACAAACCAAGGCGAGCTCTTAAACTTCATCTCTCACACAAACATGCTCAATGAAAAGAAAGAGCACTACAGCGCTTCTCTGAACTCATTCACACCTGTGCTAATTCTCACACACACACACGCTTGCATGAGCAAACAGGCCTTCATGTCCCCCGGATGTTTAAGGATGTGACATCCACAGCTTGAGGAAGACATGTGGAGCGTGTTGAATATGTTTTCCTAACGCTAGCGTTTACTGAATCGTGAACCCTATGTTTTAATAATCCCGTGAGGAGAACAGAGAGACACACAGTGGATGGTGGTGGGAGAGCGCTCCCGGACCATTTCGGTGTCCCTTACTATCCACTGAGTAGAGCACGGCTGGCGAAAGAGAGAACGCGCATCTCGATATACTACGATACGGGAAAAGAGAAGGGGCAGCTGACTGAGCTTTCGTTTGTTTGTTATCTTCCGGGAAACGGGACAGTGAGGGCATCGTGGGGCATGTGCGTGATTGGGATCAAAAGATATCCGGGCAGGAGTCCCAGTTGCCCTGCTCCTTAGCCTCCCAGTATCCTCCTCTGTAGATGTGCGTGGGCTCTCCTGTCATCGGGTCGACCTGCTGCTCGAACCACATGGACTTGTAGTTGTCATGGTGACCACCTGATCAAACAAAACAAACACGTACATACAAAAGCAAACAAACAGTCACATAATTAGAGAACAGAACATATATGAGGGTGCTAGTAACTCAATAGAGCCCTTTTCTACAAAAGCTATTAGAAACTATTTCAAATACAGCCTGGAGCTTACAAAACAAACGCTGACTAAACTATTAAATCTATACTTAAACAATCAGCTACAATCTCTGATTCAACACGTCTCTCTTTCTATATTCACACAACAGGCTGATAAACAGCAGCTAAGAGAGGTGCATGGTCAACTCGGGAAGAAGAAGAATAAAGCAAAAAAAGGAAAAAATATTGGTAAAGTTTAGAGGTTGGCGGCATGACCAGCATTTTATATCACAGTCCAAGATACAACTTTATATTACAGTAATGGGAGTATTAATAACAGTGAAGTTATTTTTGCTGGAAATTGAACTATATAATATATAATATAATAATATATAATTCTCATTTCTGCACAAGCCCATGAATAAAATACATGAAACATACTTTAGCACAATTGATTATGGACTTGAAAAATAAATATACACATAAAAATATATTTTGCATGTAACATTCCAAAAAAGTCCATATATTCTATATTAAATCAAAGTAGTCTATATTAAATATTAATAACAATTTTCTTTTACAGAGACCTTGTTACACATTATGTGTACTTACTACAGTAATAACAATAAATTATTCATAATTACATGCAACTAACATAAAACCAAACTCTCATCCAAACCCTAACCATATAATAAATACATGCAGTTCATTAATATAACTCGCTACTTAAATGTATAATTATACTGTAACAAGGACCTCGGTAAAATAAAGTAAAACCTAAATATTACGAGCATAATTACATAATAATTACATAAGAACATAACATTACCGTCTAACTCAAATATACATATTTTATATGCATTTTTATTTTTTTCATACATTTTAAATTTTTAATTATATATTTTATTTTATGAGCTGAAGCACATTTCATTTGTATATTTATATATTTATTTTTTAAATATTAAATTATATTTTATTAAAGCACAGGTGTGCACATACTGGAAAAATCCTACATGTTCAAACTGGATTTGAGTGGCATGACATGTCAATTCAATATATAATTCTCATTTATGCACAAGCCCATGAATAAAATACATGAAACATACATTAGCACAATTGATTATGGACTTGAAAAATAAATATACACATAAAAACATATTTTGCATGTAATATTTGCATATAACCTATTTCACATTAACTGAATTTTCTAGGATAGGGTGCATTTATTTGGATTCTAGAATGGGTTATAATTGGTGTAAAAAGCAATATGCCATTCCAAAAAAAGTCTATATATTCTATATTAAATCCATGTAGTCTATCTAGATAGTTTAAATATTAATAACAATTTTCTTTTACAGAGACCTTGTTACACATTGTGTACTTACTACAGTAATAACAATAAATTATTCATAATTACATGCAACTAACATGAAACCAAACTCTCATCTAAACCCTAACCATATAATAAATACATGCAGTTAATTAATATAACTCGCTACTTAAATGTATAATTATACTGTAACAAGGACCTCGGTAAAATAAAGTAAAACCTAAATATTATGAGCATAATTACATAATAATTACATAAGAACATAACATTACCGTCTAACTCAAATATACATGTTAGGGATGTAACGATTACCGGTTTGACGATAAATCATGATCAAATTTCCCGACGGTTAGTATCACTGTTTCATATTTTAATTATCATTAAAACCATATTAGATTACCGCGATTTGAACAACTTACGATAAATAAATACTGTCCAGCATAAAGCACAGTTTTCAGTAACAGTCTCACGTGCGCACAGCACGCAGAGTAGTTTCGTTTTGAGTGAAAACAGGGCTGAAAAACTGGGAGGTTTTAAAAGAGTGCTAAGGGAATAATACAAATTAATATATTAATTAATTAATTATATGAATGTACCTCTGAAGGTTCTGACTGTCTTCAGAAAAGATTCGATGGCATTTTGTTTTCATCTTCGCTCCATGTAATACCTAAAGGAAGTGTTCTTAATCGCAATACTGCTTTGTCCACAGAGTTTACGGGAAACAGCTTTTCCACCAGCGCCACCTGCTGTCAGCGAGTGGATTTACAGAGACTTATATTTTCATTCAGCCTGTGTGCAGTTTTGTCTGGCCAAAAACGGACTGAATTTGCATGCTCTGCTGTAAATTTTGACTGGTTGATGAAAAACAAGCTTATGTGGATTCTACACATTTAAACAATTCAGATAAGTTATCTAGAATTATTTATGGAGCAGATAAAATACATATAATCATTTATTAATCAATTATCATTTTGACTTAACTCTTTTCTTTATTTAAAGGCTGAAATGTGAGGTTTACCTTTTTATGAAACTTTTTCAAAGCTTTATTTGAACATTTACATTAGATATTTCAACATGCTATTAAACTGTTGTCAGTCAAGTTGTCATTTAAAATCCGAACATCATTGGTAATGTTATTGTTTTAGTGATTATGCAAACAAAAAGTAATTTTATTTGTTGTTTGTTGATTTTTAAATATAAAACTTGGTGAAGTGATTTATGTGTCTGTACTTTTTGAACATCTCCAGCACATTTTAACAATACCGTGATAATACGGATAACCGTGATCATTTTGGTCACTATAATCGTGATAAGAAATTTTTATACCGTTACATCCCTAATACATGTTTTATATTTTTTTCATACATATTTTTATCATATTTAATTATATATTTTATTTATTTTATTTTATGAGCCGAAGTACATTTCATTTGTACATTCATATATTTATTTTTAAATATTAAATTATATTTTATTAAAGCACAGGTGTGCAAAATCAGGTGTACAAAAATCCTACATGTTCACATTCAATGCGAGCGGCATGACATGTCAATTCAATAGTTAAACTACAGTTTTCTGCTTGATCATACCGCCTAGCTCTATCAGATGTGAGCAATGGAGGGGCTGGAAGGGTTTTGGGTGGATGTTACTTGCTTTTGACCGGAGCTCCATAAGGACCCTCCACTAGTGACACAGAGCAGATAACGAGACAGTGAGGGTCTCATCCATCAGCTCACAAATGCACAAAGTTTAACCCCACAATTGTCAATTTATAATGAGTGTATGTGTGTGAAAGTGCAGTCACTGTATAACATGACGCATATGTGGAAGTGTATGATAGTGTGTAGTTTTCTGTGATAATCAATGCATAAGCTGTACGTGTTTGCAATAGTTCAGAGAGTCATATTATGACTACATTAACATGAATTATGGATCTTGTGCTGTTAAGCAAAAAAGTATAATGTTGTATAATGTATAACATGACCCCATTAAGCTGTAAAATGTAGCTCTAACAACTGTTTCCACTCTTATTCTACAATTACATAATTCCTCTTAATTACGAACACTGGTTTTGTATGCATCTCTGTGTGACGCGAGCGAGTGTGTGGTACTTGCTTGAGTATGCCGGTGGGTGTGAGCCGTGCAGTGTTTCAGCTGCAGAAGCACACAGATGAAGATGGAGGGATGCAGGCAAAGAGAAGAGGAGTGAGAGAGATGTTAGCATGCATGGGAGGAGTGAACTGAAGAAATGAAAGTCTACACTGACTGTAGTCTCTGTATATGATACTGTCTATACTCCTGCAGTTTATGCATTCACACTGCCCACTGGTGGAAGTAAAATACACACACAGGCATCTAATTTAAAATGCATGATGCAAGAATTAATTCAAATAAGAACCAAGTCTAATAATCTGCTTGTTTCTACTGAACAGTGTTTTCTCACCTGAATCTCCTCAAAAATGTGATCTAGGATAGAGTTCATACGGACTCTAGTATGGTTTATAATTGTTGTATCCTTGACTCTAGCAATTATGTTAATACTGATGATGAGAATGCAGCAAAATACAATCAGAAAAGAAACCTTAAGGGGTGAAATCGAACTCAGATCAGGATTAAGCAATCAAACCAAGTGTGAAAACGACTAAACTAAGCTACACTACACTATGCAGCTGTAGTCTGTGTTGATTCTGCTACTTGCTTGATAGTGAAAGATCGGAGGAAGTTTCATCTGTGTCAGCTGATGCAGGGACAGACAGATGGAAAGTGAAGATTAGATTATAAATGTGAGAGACAGAGTGATTAGGAGAGAGGGATGGGATGGTACTTGCTTTTGTAAGTGGTCTCAGAGGGCTCACTGGCAATCTCGACTTCTTCAGCTGATCAGAGTTGAGAGAGGAACAGCCAAAAATTAAAAAGGGGGATGCAAATTAAGACAAAAACAAAAAAAGAAAGAATACAATGAGTGAATGGCATAATGGAGGCGGGGAAAGTGATCCTGGATATTAAAGGGACAGTTCACCCCAAAATAAAAATCCTGTCATCATTTTAGGGATGCACGATATTATCGAACCAATATCGGAATCGGCCGATAATGGCTTTAAATGTAAATATCGGCATCAGCCCGATTTGAAAAATTATGCCGATATGTCTTGCTGATAAGAGGAATAGGTTAACTCATGTGCTCAGGGTGTGCTAGCGATTACATCACGTCAGCAGTGTGACTCATTTTTGAAGCAAAGTTTTGTCTGAATGATGATTAGATTCACTCTTTTGGATCGCTGCATTTAAACTGAGAAAGCACCTACAGAATGACGCTTCGGTGTATGATAGAGTAAACGGTAATAGCACCTGCAGAGGCAGCAGCGGCAGCCTCCCCCGGGTCCTAATGCCCGTTCGGTAAGGAGTTTTAATTCCGTAGGGGGCGCTGTTGGCCTATTTTTAATAAAGTGAAAGTACAATAAACAAATAATATTTAAACTGTTTCTGATTAAATAAAGCAGTAATTGATGTCATAAAATCATGAGTATGTTTTGATTTAAAGGTCAGAAGCTATAGCTTACATGAATAAAAAAAAATCACAAACATGACATTTGTAAATGAAATAATTTTATATATACTGATTTATTCATTAATGTGTAATATGTTATATTTTTTAAACAAATTATGAGCTCTAAAAGATTTTCAGAATTTTTACATCTCTTTTGCTTTAGACCATCTACCAATGTTAATTCTTAAATTAAAATGTTAAGGTTACTACTGCATCTTTCTGAAAAAAAAAATGCAGCGATTATTATATAGTTTATTTATAGTTATTTTCAAATCTTCAATGTACTGTATGTCATTATAAAATAACTTCATTATTGTTTATTTAATTCTAACAAATAAGTTCTAGTTAAAAATTAACCAAAATTAAAAATAATTTGCTTATAATTTCCACACAGGAGAGACTTGGTATTGTTTCCAAACAAAAGTAAATATATCGGTATCGGCATCGGCTATCGGCCAAAAAGAGTTGAAAAATATCAGCATATCGGATATCGGCAAAAATCCAATATCGTGCATCCCTACATCATTTACTCACCCTTATTTCGTTCTAAACCTCAATGTGACTCTTTCTTGCATACGTGGATCATAGACACACCAAAGTATTACAAAACTGGTGTACTACTACTTTTATGGTACTTGATTGTCATTTTGGAGCCAGTTTTATTAGCATCATCTAAAACTATTAAAAACACGTATATTAATTAAAATAAAATAAATGTTAACTGAAATAAAACAAAACATAAAAACTTAAATGTCAGTTAGTTGTCAAGGAATGTTTTTTTATTTTTGTTTAGTCAAGTACTGAAATGCAAAAAAACTAAATGAAACAAAAAACTGACCATTAACAAAAATTTACAAAAACACAACAAAATTACAGAAACTTGAACTGAAACTTAAAAATAAAAAAATGAAACTTAAAAACCAGACTTACTACTCTGAAAATACAAAAATAATAATAATAATTTAAAATAATAATAATAATAAAATAAATAAGTAAACAAAAATACTATAATGATATATTAGGGAAATTAAAAGAACACTGCTTGAAGCTTTCAAGTTTTTTAAGTCCCTTTCACTGATTTTGTGGAAAAGCTTCACGCAAGAAAATTCCTACAGATTTGGAACAAGATGACAAAATGTTAATTTTTAGGTGAACTATTCCTTTAATGTCATGCAAATAAGCACTATTACAGTGTCTGCATGTGTGTTTGTGTGTGTGAGATGGGAGAAAATGCAGAAGACGACAATTAAAAAGAGAAAAGGAAAGGAAGTAGAACAGGAGTACTTGCTTTTTAGAGGCGAGTCAGATATGGAGTCCTCAATGAGAGCTTGAGGGAAAGACAGAGATAGACACACGGGAGTGAACGAGAGACGCCAAGAAGGTGGAGGAAACGAGGAGAGACGAGCAGAATGACAAATAAAAGGACACTTTACCCCCGTCCGCTGGCTCCTTACCCTCTTCTGCAGGGTTGGCGGCGCGGTTGGCCTCTCGCTCCCTCTCTCGGCGGGTGATGCGCTGCTTCTCCTCCAGTCTTTGTTTCTCAGCGTTGGCCTCCTCCCAGCGGCCCTGCTCCATTAGACGCTGATCCGGCCGCCTCCTGCTATCCGTGGGAGCAACGCCCTCCTCCGGCTCGTTCAACGTCAACGCCAGGGTCGAGAAGTAGTACATGTTTTCAGCGCCTTCCCTACACAGCACAGAGAGAGAAAAATGGCAGGAAATTATGGAGAGATCAAGAAATTCCAACTGAGATCACACTTGAGCACCACAACACAATGTGCCAGAGAACATGCACTAAATACTAAGCCACAGCTCCAACTACTCAGGAATATTAATTAGGCAATGGCTTTGTAATAGGCTTGCTGCGATAGACGGTGTTTTCAGTTATACCGGTGTTAAGCTAAACGCCAGGGTAGAGAAGTAGTACATGTTTTCAGCGCCTTCCCTACACAGCACAGAGAGAGAAAGGGCAGGAAATTATGGAGAGATTGAGAAATTCCAGTCGAATTCACACTTGAGCACCACAACACGATGTGCCAGAGAACATTGACTAAATACTAAGCCATGGCTCCAACTACTCATGAATAATAATTAGGTAATGGCAATGGTTTTTAAACCTTCCTTGGAAGTCTTGTCATGAATTCTAATTAATATTCTTTAATTAAAGGAATATTCCAGGTTCAGTACAAATTAAACTGACAGGATTTGTGGCATAATGTTGAAAACAAAAAAATAAAAAAATCTTGTTTTCTTGAAAAACGCAAAGGAATTGAGGTTCCAGTGAGACACAATGGAAATGTGTGGGACCAATTTTTGGAGGATTTTAAAACAGAAATGGGAAGCCTACAATTTTAGAATGCACTGTTTGACCAGAAATTTGAGTATACAATAATAATATATCATCATCTTCATTCAAAATATTTAATTGTAAAAAAATCTAAGAAATATAACTTGCAACAATACCATTGTAAAAAAAGCAGTATAATAATAATAATACTAATACTACTAATAATAAATTAATTAGACAGAACAACAGTAAAATTCCACTACTCATATTTAAGTCCGTCTTAATTTCTTTGCTTTTAAACGTGAAATATTAGAGCTTTTATCTTGGCACAAAATTAAAAGGAGAGCTCAAAACAGATTTATTAATTATTCTTGTATATATGTTAAATATACTTGAAAACGCAGGATTTTTTCTCTCTCAGATCATCATACTATTTAGGTTGGAAAATACGTAAACCTGTATAAACACTACTACAACTTGTGTGTTATTTTTTGTTTTAATTTACATTTTTATAGTCGCTTAGGGTTTTAGGTTCATGGTGTTATGTTGTCATTACAACAAAGTAATAAAATTGGATGTAAAGTGATTTCTTTTCTCTAAAATAATGTTTTGTGCACATTTTGTGGCTGTATGATTGAAACAATGAGTATTGTAACGTTTACAGAGTGGCCCATTCACTTCCATTGTTACTTAAAGAAATTGAGGGACAAATGCTGTCGACTGAGCTTGAACTTGGGAAATATTGTACGCGACAGGGAATATCTTACGGCAGCGGAGTCTTCCTCCACAGCTCTTTGGCTTTGAGCGTCTGATAGACGGTTTTCTGTCGCCCGTCGGCGCCGTTCTCTCCCCCTCTGCTGCTCTGCATCACACGAGAGCACTCCATCTTTTCGTCCCACGTCCCAGACAGAACATAGTGCGCTTTCCCGTCTTTATCCGTCACTACCCCCGTGACCTACAGAGAGAGGCGTTGCACAAGAAGGAAGCGAAAGCAGAAATAAATTACAGAATGGGCAAAAAGAACCTGAAAAGCTGCAAAGGGTGACGGATAAAAGGGGAAAAAACTGACACGTCTGCATTCTGGGAGAAAGAAGTCAGTGGAACGGCTGCTGACTCACCTTTCTGGCCACGTCTCGGGAGAAGTAGCTGTACGGGGCGAATTTGAGATGACAGCGGTCGCCTGTTCTGTGGTTCACAACGTCGATTTCTCCTGACTGAACTCAGAGAGAAAGAGAGAGACACACAAATATCACTTAAGAATAAAATCAAATGCCACACTATAGATATTTAAGCAATTTAAGAGCTACATTTGTATAATGCAAATGTAATTTGCAAAACCAGGAAAAATGTAATGCACAAAAAACAGAGTGACAATCATCTTATTTACATAATTAATTCAAATGACATAAGCGAGTGAGACATGTACCAAAAATTGTTGAAATTAAATGAGCACACTTTTTACACAATATTTACAAAATAACAATTAAAAGAGGAATTACTGTAGTATTATCCACTGACAAGTCCATCAGTTCATTTTATATCAGACACACTGATGCCGATTATATATGAAAATATGTCTAAATAAGTAGCGTGTATTCTGACCTGATCTATCCAGAGTTTCCCGACAATAATATTGTGCACTGTGGTTGTGACTTTCTTCCAGGTGTAGTGATTGTTACTCTTCTCAAAGATACAATGAATAGAACCTGGAGCAAACAAACAAGCAACTCAAAATCAGCTTGAAAACTCTTGCTTAAAAACATAAATGTGAGCATATGACATTCAAATATCCATCTTTTAATATGAACAAAATATACTAATATATTAATGCAGGGATTCCAAACTTTTTTTTTTTGGCCAGCCGAACCTCTTTGACTTAAAAGTATTTATTTTAAATGCCCCTAGAGAATTTAATTTAATACTTTAATAATTTAACAACACATTTACAGTTCTCTAATGTTGGTTAATAGTTACATGACATCAATAAAACAAATTTGTATTTAATATCTTTTTTTTTGTGTGTGTTTTAAATTGAAAGTTTTTATTTTCAAATAATGTATATATTTTAATTTTACGATATAATTAATTATTAGCTTATCGTCGAATCACAAAACCTAGTTTGGGCAGCAATTTAAATTGGCATATCCAAAAAGTATTTGGATATTTAAGTCACAATTAAAAAGGTCCAAATGTTGTTGCATTAAATAAAATATCATATCATATGGTATCTATTTTAAATACAGCACTGGCACACTCTACAGGCAAAACATTTAGTTTCAGTCAGGTTTTTTTTTTTATTATAAAACAGCTGTTACTGTTGAAACTGCTACTGTTAAAAATAAAGACCAACAGTATTGTGACACTCTGCGGTTGTCAAATGTTAGCTGAACATGTTCATAGTTAAAGTGTCCAAAAACTTTTTTTATTCCACTCGACATTGTTTCTAATGGGCTTTTTTGCATTACACTTCCTGTTTTATATGTTGTTTTTAAGAAAAGGAACTAATGAGAAAAACTCTTCCCTGAATGAAAGCCGCATGTTATTTTAAAACTTGAACATTGTGATAAGGGCTCAAAATAGGATAAATAGTTACCCAGGGGCATGATGGAGAGATATTTTCCCCTGAACTTGCTGGCCAGGGCGATCTCCTGTCTCAGGGTCCAGCCTCGCTCGGAGATCGCGTGATGGGCCGCAGCCGGAGGGTGATGGCTTACCTGAAGACCAAGGCGGGAAGAAGAACGGTTATTAATAATACCAAACACAACTCATCTATCTCAGGATAAACAAAAGCTCACCTGCTCACAGAGGGACCTGTAGCCGCTCTCCTGCACGCGGTCCAGCTCAAATGTCTCTCCCAGCAGAGGGTTGAAGGGTTTGCCCGTGCGATGAACTGTAGTGGAGTAAGAGGACACAGTGAAAGCTGCCACGTAGCACATTTGCTCCAGAGAGCTCTGGCACTTGGCGCCCCGGTCCAGCAGCTCGTAGTACTCCAGATCCTCGGAGAGACGCTGCAGCATAGACAGGGGCTCGTTGAAGTTCACCTGTGAAAAGAAAGGATGCGTTGAAAGCAAATGAATCTGGGCTGTTTGGGATTCTTGTAAAGATACGGATAGGCGTACAGGCATAGGGATTTTGGAGAGCTCTTTTCCGATACAGTTCTTCATGATGCTCCATAGATTGAGAGAGTAATTTGGTTTATCTGGGATTCGGCTCCGCCGCTTTCTCACAGGCACTACTTCCTGGGACTGTGGAGAGTCGGGATTGGACGCCAGAGACTGCTCGTCTAGCTGTGAAAGATTAAAACAAAAATTGTGTTTAAACATGAACTTCAATCGTCAATATGAGTTTTTTTATATTTAGACAGCACATCGAATTTGGCTTGCATACAATGGTGATCAAGTTTTTGGAATAATTACGATTTTTAATGTTTTTGAAAATCATCTCTTATGCTCATCAAGGCTACATTTATTTGATCAGAAAATACAGTAAAAACAGCAATATTATGAATTATCATCTATTTTAATATATAGTCAAATGTAATTTATTGCTGTGATCAAAGCTGAGTTTCCAGCATCATTACTCCAGTCTTCAGTGTCACATGATCCTTCAGAAATCATTCTAATATGCTGATTTGCTGTTCAAGAAATATTTAAAAATCATGTTTTTAAATTGTAATAATATTTCACAACATTACTGTTTTTACTGTATTACTGCTCAAATAAATGAGCCTTGGTGAGCTTAAGAGACTTTTTTCAAAAACATTAAAAATCATAATTATTCTGCCAGTGTACATAAACGCCTTACCGACGTCGTCCCGTCGTCCATTCCCAGCCCTGTGAAAAGAAAGGATGCGTTGAAAGCAAATGAATCTGGGCTGTTTGGGATTCTTGTAAAGATACGGATAGGCGTACAGGCATAGGGATTTTGGAGAGCTCTTTTCCGATACAGTTCTTCATGATGCTCCATAGATTGAGAGAGTAATTTGGTTTATCTGGGATTCGGCTCCGCCGCTTTCTCACAGGCACTACTTCCTGGGACTGTGGAGAGTCGGGATTGGACGCCAGAGACTGCTCGTCTAGCTGTGAAAGATTAAAACAAAAATTGTGTTTAAACATGAACTTCAATCGTCAATATGAGTTTTTTTATATTTAGACAGCACATCGAATTTGGCTTGCATACAATGGTGATCAAGTTTTTGGAATAATTACGATTTTTAATGTTTTTGAAAATCATCTCTTATGCTCATCAAGGCTACATTTATTTGATCAGAAAATACAGTAAAAACAGCAATATTATGAATTATCATCTATTTTAATATATAGTCAAATGTAATTTATTGCTGTGATCAAAGCTGAGTTTCCAGCATCATTACTCCAGTCTTCAGTGTCACATGATCCTTCAGAAATCATTCTAATATGCTGATTTGCTGTTCAAGAAATATTTAAAAATCATGTTTTTAAATTGTAATAATATTTCACAACATTACTGTTTTTACTGTATTACTGCTCAAATAAATGAGCCTTGGTGAGCTTAAGAGACTTTTTTCAAAAACATTAAAAATCATAATTATTCTGCCAGTGTACATAAACGCCTTACCGACGTCGTCCCGTCGTCCATTCCCAGCTCGCTACTGATTCCGCTGACATTGCTGCCGGATCTCCTGAGAGAAATGGAAAGAGCGTATGAGAGAGCCAGAGAGTGAGAGATAGGAGGAAGGGGAAGGGAAGGAAGAGGATACACACACTTAGGTCCAGTAACACTCATATCAGAAGAGAGTTAAGGGACAGAGAGGGATGTGAGTAAACGACAGGAGCGAGGCGGTAAATACAGACCTGTGATATTTGGGGTCTGCTGGTACAGTGATAAACTCTTGAACGTCCTCGCATGCGTCAAAGAATTCATTCTCCTCGTCCTCGTCACTGACGTCACCCTTTCCTGGAACTGGGCCTACAGGACAAAGAAAGGAGGAAGTATAATTTATATACAGGAAATCAGTATGTCGTATCCAAATGTATGGCAAGAGTTTTTAAACACAGAAATGAGTTAGAATGATCAATATTCACAAGGAATTGGCTGACAATTTTAAAAATAGGGTTTACTTTGAATACTGCAAAGGTTTCACTGCAACTTTTTAATTGGCCGATATGTTTATTAAAGAATAAAAGTATTTTAAATCAGTTCACACTGTACAACTCAAACTGTAAATTTCAATTGATTCAAAAATCTGATTTAATGACTAATTTGCATTACCAAAACTTTTTTTAAAACAATTTAGTTATTAAAATTTTGCAAAATACACTACCATACTGTATCAAATTGATACTTTTTGAAAGAAATTAATACTTTTATTACGCAAGCACGCATTAAATTGATCAAAAGTGTCATTAAAGACATGTATAATGTTACAAAAGGTTTCTATTTCAAATAAATTATGTTATTTTAAACTTTTTATTCATCAAAGAATCCTGAAAAAAATGTATCACAAAAAGCTTCAACCAAAATATGAAGCAGCACAACTAATAATAATTGTTTCTTAAGCAAGCAAATCAGCATATTAGAATGATTTCTGAAGGATCATATAACACTGAAGACTGGAGTAATGATGCTGAAAATTCAGCTTTGCATCAGAGGAATAAATTACATTTTAAAATATAATAACATAGAAAACATTTATTTTAAATTGTAATAATATTTTACAATATTACTGTTTTTATTGTATTTTTGATCAAATAAATGCAGCCTTGGTGAGCAGAAGAGACTTAGAAACATTCAACCCCAAACGTCCAAATGGTTGTGTGTATTTAATATACATATCGATGTTTATTACCATGTAGTGCTATGTTTGAATAATAAAATGGAAAAGATTAAATCCTATTCTCAATTGCCTTTATTTAGTGAAAATTGTGTGCTGTGATTAAAAACTGATTTGTAAAACAATTTTGACAGATTCATTCAAAAAGATTCGCTTAGAAAAGCCATTAATTGGGGAGTCAAGATACCACTAGCTGTCTTTTCATTGTTGTGTGCAACTACAGTGTATTAGAAATCTGTGTTTATATATTAGTCTCTATATAATTTTGTGGCACCCAGTCTTTCTGTGCCAGCCGTACTTTACCTTTGCTGTCTATGGCAGGGTTGCTCTGGGATGGAGGCAGTACGGTCGCTCCTCTGAAGGCTCTCTCCAGATGGTTGTGTTGTTTGGCGAGCTGCTCCAGTGTCTCCTCCAGTCGCACTCTCTGCTCTCTCTCGGCCTGCAGGGCTTTCTGCCAGCGCTTACTGTGTGCCTGAGCCAACGCCAGGAAGTCCCGGCAGGCCTGGGTATCAGATTATTAAAGAATCGTTAACAATACGTTTAACTGTGGTTTCTGTGTGCTAAACAGACAACCACAAGTGAATGAGGCAGTGAGTTGCTTTTTCCCTAAAGCAAAAGTATTGCTCGGTGGTCTTACGTTGATCATGGCGTTGGAGGTGATGCGGAAGAGGGTGGCTCGCTCCGTCACCTGCCGAATCTTTTCACTCGTCTCTCCTCCCAGCCGAACTCCCTCCAGCTCAGACAAGGACCTGAAAGAAAGCATAATAAACTACTTTATACAGATAGATAGATAGATAGACAGATAGACAGACAGATAGACAGACAGACAAAGAATATATACACGTTATTGTTAAACTATAGAAAAAAAATAAATGTTGTTAACTGAAATAATGCTAAAATACAAATATAAATATGCTAAAAATATAAATATTAGATGAAAAACAATAAATAAATATTTAAAAACTAGAAATGTTGCCTTGGGAACTAAAAAAAATTGCTAAAACTAAGCCTGAAATAAAATTAATAGCTAAATAAATAAAAAAAAGCTAAAAATGACAAAAGAACAACAAAATTACTAAAACTTAAACTACAATTAAAATGAAAAGCAAAAACATAACAATAAAAGCTAAATCAAAACATTAACAATATAAATATTTTAAATATAACTATTTTAATTAAAGATTTTAATAGCATAATAATAATTTGTACAACGATTACAATAAAAAATATATATATTCATATTATATAAATAATATATAACAAATACATTTCAAGTAAATGTTATTAATCAAAAACATAACAATAAAAGCTAAATCAAAACATTAACAATATAAATATTTTAAATATAACTATTTTAATTAAAGATTTTAATAGCATAATAATAATTTGTACAACGATTACAATAAAAAATATATATATTCATATTATATAAATAATATATAACAAATACATTTCAAGCAAATGTTATTAATGTCATGAGAGCAATAAATTTAGCCAAGTGTGTCCAGTCTGTTAGAGAAAGGTGGACTGACCGCTGAAGAGCAGAGCCGTGTTTGGCGATGAGGTCGTTGCAGGTGCTCAGATCCTCCACCTTGCTTCCCAGCGTCCGGAGGGTGGACTGCACCTCTGAGTTGCGTGAGCCTGCGCCCTGACCTGCCGCAGGAGGAGTGGAGTCGTCCCCGGAATCATCTGCAGGAAAAAAGAGGAACGAAAACTGTGAAACAGAAGCCCCGAAGTGTGCATTTTTGTGCTATTCTCAAATGTGGTTTCCTTTCCAACTGACCCGACTCAGCCTGCATGCGGAAAGCTTTGGCTTTGGCCAGCTCCAGTGCTGTGATCCACCGCTGCCGCTCCACCTCTGAGCTGGCCTTCAGGTGATACGTCTGCGTGCCGCCATTAGAGATGACAAAATTGCATGAGTCCTCCACCGCGATATTGGCTGTGGCCAGGTTTATGGTGCCCCGACATGTGTGACCCATCTCCGCCTGGGTCCTGGAAGAGCAAAGGGGACGGAGATAAGATGATGTGTTTAAGATAAAACACTTTACTTAGTCATAGTTATATCCTCTTTTAGATTTACACAGTGTTTATCATCGCTAAACGGGTGGCCAGAACAGGACGTAATGTGTTTCAGACTTCATAATGTTAGTCAAAGTCTGGTTCTGTGACGCTAGAGGAGCATTCATGAGGCTCTCTTTAAGCTCTAAAAACTGAACAAAAGCCCCCCGACAGCTGTTTTTCGGCATCTGATGCATTATTCATGAATTAGCACTGAAAGCCAAGCATTCGAGAAATGCCTTCAGGTAGAGTTTCTTTCACTCTTGAGCATTTATGTGACAGAAGATACGACGTGTTACTGCTGCTATCATAGTATCTGGTATCAGATTAGAAAAGAGCCTCATGTTTACGATCTTAGCAGATACACAGAAAAATATTTACCTCAATGAACATTTCTGAGCCATTAATCAAACCAACCATCTCCAAGATGAATAAATCAAATGACAACAACAGTAAACAATATAAAGCTACAGACTGCAATACTCCGATAGCAAATAAAAAATGCAACATATTAAAAAAATTATTGCAAAATATTCAATAAACTCAATACATATTCATAAAGAGACAAGTTGTTGGAGAGAGTATGGGGAAGGAACATCATTCACAAACTTTATGAAAGCTGAAATCTGACTTGTGGCTCATATAGAAGCGGTTATCATTTCTTAACTTCAGTTAGTTACCCAACCCTACTAAAACTAAAATTAAAACTGAAAATCTAATAATAAAAGCTAATTCAAAGTATTAATAAATACTATAATAGTATAAAAATAATAGTAAAATAACACTGTTGTATTTTATAAAATTGAGCAGTAAAACTGTCAGAAGCACCAAATATATCAAATATAAACAAAGTTTTCATCTCCAACTGTAATTTGCCAACACTGATGAATCACCAGTTCCAGGATTTTTTTACACTCTGCAGGAAAAAATGAGGCAAGACCAGTTTGGATGAGCTATGACATGGCACAAGACCGATGCCAGGCGATTTAACAGAAGCACAACAGTCCTGAGCCTGTAACCCGTGAAACTGTGAAATCTCTTACTCGCCCTCTACATTTCCTGATGCATCTTTCACACACACAATGAGAGCGATGAGAAACCACTGAGGTCTGCCTGCAGGAGCAGAGGAAGTGCTGAAATCAAGCCTTAAGTCGAGCGTGTGATCCTCCTGAACAGAGATGACCTGTTAAGACCCAAACTCGCTCAGCCAATCATGTGGAGGTGGACAAGACAATGTGCACTGGTGTCTTTTATTTACACCGTAATGCTAGGGTGGGGTTTGCCACACCCTGTTTATGATTAATGGATATGGATTTTTAAAAAATAATTTCCATAGAGCAATCACAAAGAACAATTTCTAGCGGATGAAAAATCTTTAGAGTGGAGCATTGCTCCATAACAATATATTCACTATAGAAATCACAACCTGATGTTGGAAACAGTCAGTGATCAGTGCTTTAAAACTAAATCATAATGGCAATTGCATTACACAAAATGAGTGGGATGTTTCCACTGTATTTTGATAGTTTTGAAGTTATTTTGTGCAAATCTTTTCAATTTTATCACATCACACAACAAATGCAATGCACTACATCAAACTGTGCATGCAATGCACTGGGCTTCTTAGACAAGCATCTGTTATACTGATATCACAGTTTCAACTTAAATTCAGTATTTAAAAGTTGCATATGTAACAGACTGTATAATAAACATTTAATAAAGCATGCCATATGCTTTTTAACTTAAGTAGACAATCCACCCTCTAAGTAATAATATTTGAGATTTATCAAGAGTTACTACATTAAAATTTAATGCAAAGCCAAATTTGATCAGAATTTCAGGTTTTTATTCAGATACACAACAGTCCAAAAGTTGTGGTTGGTAAATGTTTTAAAAGAAGCCTCTTATTCTCACCAAGGCTGCATTTATTTGATCAGAAATACAGTAATATTGTAAAATATTATTGCAATTTAAAACAAATGCTTTCTATTTGAATACATTTTAAAATGTAATTTATTCCTGTGATGCAAAGCTGATTTTCAGCATCATTACTCAGAACTCAGAAATCATTCTAATATGCTGATTTGCTGCTCCAGAAACATTTCTGATTATGATCACTGTTGAAAACAGTTGTGCTGCTTCATGTTTTTGTGAAAACTGTGATACAGTTTTTCAGGATTCTCTGATTAATTGAAAGTTCAGAAGAACAGCATTATAAATGTCTTTACTGTCACTTTTGATCATTTCGCATCCTTGCTGAATAAAAGTATTAATTTCTTTCAAAGCCTTACTGCCCCCAAACATTGGTGGTGTATGCATTTACAAAGCGCCAGTAAGCTTTGTCAAATATTAGATTATCAAATAATAATCAACCGTATATCATCACTGCAGTAAAAATCAGCTATTTGTGAATTCTTTTGGAAATGGGATGTTTCGATGCCACAAACATAATTTTTTGGTCATGTTCATCCCGAACTGAATGAAGCACTACAGATCTTTTTTTATTTGGTTTGGTGCGGCATCAACACAGTATTTATTTAATGACGTTTACATTTCATTTCCGTATTCAAGAAACAATTACAACATAAGCAAAGTAGTCAAACATAAAGCACATACTCTCACTAGCCAACTGCTGAGGCGTTGGACCTTGTTATTTTATTGTATATTTAAACATCAGATGACGAGGGTGGATTTTAAAGAATGTGTTATCCTCTCATCTCAAACTGTTGAGCAAACAGTGAGGATCGCACGAGCAAACAGACACACATGCGGGCGCTCCTGCGTGCTCTCACACGCAGTATTAATAATTAACAGAGCCCAATGAGATGAATGTGGCTTCACCACCAGATCAACTCCCACTCAAATCTAATTACGTAAAACGGCATCATCTTACAGACTGACGAACACCAGAAGGTGTTGAGTTTTTTTGTCCGTTTACATACGTCCATCCTAGGGTTATCATAATTAACTAAAACTATAATTGAAATAAAGCTGAAACTAAAAATATGAATATGAGATTAAAACTTTAACTTATTTCAGTTAGCGGTCAAAGCAGCATTTAAATTTTTCATTTAGTGTAAGTTGATGCACCAAAGTTACTAAATGAAAATAAAATAAATAAAAACTAAAACTGAAATAAAATAAAATTAAACCTAAATAGTGGTATTTAAAAATAAGTACAAAAACTAATAAAAAATGAACATTACAAAAACAAAAACAAAAATTTAAACAATAAAAAAATGACAAAAGCACATTACAAAATTACTAAAAATTAAACTACATTTAAAATGAAATCTAAAAAATAAAAGCAAATTTAAAATATGATTAAAAACTATAATAGTATATAAATAATACTAAAATAACACTGGTCCATCCAGTCCAATGTTTTGAAGTAAGTCGTATGATTTGAGACATCATCAATAAAGCACAAACCATATAGGAAAGGTTATATGCATAAGTTTGAGGAGTTTGTATGAGTGAAATCCTCAAAAAAGTGGTGCTTGCCGTACCAAGAATATCAAGTTATTTCACCATCTAAAGCTTAGCATCTTATCAGATAATGGTGAAAGGCCAAAGAACACTTGACAGCTCACAAAGGGTTCATTAGGACAACAGACGTTCCTATCAACCTTTGGGAGACCTGTTGTCTGACAGAAACAATACCTGACAACATTTTTTTTTTCTCCCTAGAGGTCGATAAACAACAAAAACACACCACAAACTCACCTGTAGTAAGACAGCAAGCCATTGCTCAGGACGAACCATCGCCTTTGGTATCCCTTGATGTAATTAGTCCATTTGAAGAGCCAGCCTTTATAGGTGTCCCCAGGGGCCGGGGTGGGCGCTTTGGGCTCCGACATCACGACAGCCCGTGGCTTCACAGTGTCTGACGGGGGTCTGGGTGAACACAAAGGGTTAAACGGTTAGTTGACACCTTTACCTGAGTGATTCACTCCTTCATGGGGGCAAGACTTTCTCTTGTACGCCAAGGCACCTGAAATGTTTACATACACACACAAGTTGTGTTGTTCCCCACAGCATTTTGTGGGTTGTGTGTAGGTTGACAGCACACTAGGTTTTGAAACACAGCCCAAATCTTCCATATATAGACTGAAACGTGTTATACCCCGTGGATATCATGTCAATGGGCTCGTTTCGCCTACGTGTCACTCTCTGAACCCACTACTTGACATTTACAGACACGAATTAAAACAAAACTCTTTAAACAGCAGCGTCTATGACCGCAATAAATGAAAACAAACACATCTCGGGCTATTTTAAACTTTGTTTAGATTAATGAGGCCTGTGTTTTACGAGTCATTCACACACAACTACGAGTCCAAACGACGTAAAAATGACAGAGTTTACTCATAACGCCATGACATACAATATAAACACTCTTAATGTTTTATTAAAAATCATGTTCGCTGATACACATATGCATAAATGTAAAATGACTTTGACGGCTAATTCAGCTAACGGCTAATAAAACTGACGCGCTATCGCGAGACATGGAGGCGGAAAGTCAATAACACAGATATTTCTGTAAATACAACACTTACGTGATGACAAATCAACTGTAAGCCTCTCAAATGCGCGTTTATCCTCTAAAGGCCCTTTAATAATGTCAGCGTGCGGGGAAATGTGTGTCAAACTGAAGCTAACTAGCCTGTGCTAACCTTCAAGCTGTGTAGAATGACAGAAATCCCGTCAACTCGTGCATAACATCAGATGAAACCTCGGGGACATAACGCAAAGCGACATGACAAGACACGGAAATCTGAAATCCCCAGTGTTGAGATGATTTAAAGTGTGTAGTGGGTGCTGGCCAGCTCTTACCTGATCTCTCAGTGACCCCCTCTGAAGAAGGAAGTCAGTGACATGAGATCACAGGAGCGAGTTACTCCACACAACTCGCATAAAAGTCACAGTCACATTATTGCATCTTTCCTCCTTCACACAAAACAGACACCGTCCTGATTCTGAGCAGTGCATGTGGATAATGATCAGATGTACTCGTTAATGACATTTTAGTCGAAATGGGTTTTGTTTTAGGGTGTAAATGAGGTAGGCTAAATATGGTAAAATCAATCAATAAAGCTGCCGGTGTTACATTGACTTTACAAGAAGTTGATTTATAGTATAATCACTGTCATGCATGACTTCGAGTGGTTTATTGCTTTTATAAAACGGTGGCAGCTAGTCTCACAAATGTTCAATAACCATCTGCATGTATTATTCATAATAATAAACGGTTCTTCCAAGTAATTTCATTCATTATCTAATTGTAGGCTGTTTACAGTTGCCATGCAACGTAGCATTATTTGTATTAAATCTCTGGTAATCCTCTTTAAATAACAACCAGTCATTATCATTGTCAAACACAAACAAGCCAAGCAGCATACACTGAGGAGAAAATGAATAAATATTTATTTAAATAGCCTATATAAAATATAATTTAAAAACTGCTTACAAATAATCGAAATAAGCAAAGGTTTAGGGAGGTTGATCGACATATAATGTTATAATATTTATCAGCATATATACATTTGAGAGTTTGAGATGAGTTGAGATTGAGTCACAAAACTTGGAGCAGCCTTATTAACAAATCTGCATTTGTGTAGATACAACTTAATATAATCCAAATATTATTCCACAGATTATTCATACAAGCTCCAAACTTGATAATGTGATATTCAAAAGCACCTATTATGTTCTTTGTAACCAACCATTTATACATGTTGTCCCAAAATCACGTAACAATAATACAATTGTAGAAAAGATGTTCAGGGGATTCAAATTAAGTGCATTAATTTAGTAACAGGTGTGCAATTAAAACGACCTTTAAAAAAGGATTTCAGCATCATTCGGTTTTAGCCATTTTGTTTCGACTTGCCCACTGTAAATCAGTGCAAATTTATAAACAAATAAGTAAGTAAAAAAAAACTGATCATTTATGAATAATCTTTCAAATAGAATAAAAGTGTAATTATCTGAGGGATATTAGTTTGTAATTTGTTAGAAAATGAAGGGTATGCCTTACACCGATTGTAAAATGCCTCAGTAAAATCCTGTTAACTATTAATCCTGTAAGACACTTTATTCTATATAATAAAACAATAATATTTTTTATGTAGTAGTTTATGTAAAGATACGTCCACAAACACGAATTCTTCTCTAGTGTGTGAGGCCACAGCGCTGTATTTGACCGGTAGGTGGCAGTACTTGCGCTTCTGTTTGTTAGTTGACGTCCACGAAGAAGATCGTGCGTCATGTGCTGCAGTGTTGTTCAGCTCACAGTGTTTTGTTTTCATCTGCAACACTTTCTGTTCTAGATATATTACACATATTACACCAGCGGGTAAGTGATGGATGCATGCTGAGTTTAGAGAAGCACGTTAGACAGCGTATGCTGTTAGTTTCACGGAAGAATCGAACTATTTCATTCTATGTTTTCAGGGAGATGCCTGTGTGCTCACTAGTAAGTGAAGATGATTCACACAAACCCATCCAGCTTCATCACCAACAATCCGTGACTCTGGGTCGAGGGCCAGAAACTAAGATAAAAGACAAAAAGTGCTCAAGAGAACAAGGTTGAGATGTTTTTTCTATATGAGCAATTGAGAGATCCAGGCTTTATTCAAGAAACTAACACTAATATGTTTTTGTTTTCTTGCAGTTGAATTGAGAGCTGATTGCAACAGGGGATTTATCACTGTTAAACAGGTATGCTAGAATATTATAGTAAATATTAAAAGAAAAATGCATAATATGATGGATATTTTAATAGTAAGGAAATCTGCAAATTATAATATTGCATGTTTGAACCGTTTGTTTACTTTTTAACAGTTGGGCGTCAATCCTACAAATGTGGACAATGTGGTTGTGGGCAAAGGCAATCAGGTACAGTGTCATCAAAATAGCAAACACAGGTTTTTCACAGTATTTGACAAACTATCTCCTAGGGGTGTGACGAGACACGAGACTGGGTTCACGAGAATGAGACGAGACAAGATTTTTAGATTTTTTTTGAAGAATTCCTCTGAAATATATAGGGAAAAATAGTCTTTTATTCAACTGAAAAACACAAAATGCTAAAATTTATTTTGAAATCAACTTGTACTTTATGAAATTAAACATCTATTTTAATAAATTGTATGCAGTAATAAACAACATGTAAACACTGCAAAATGTTTTGCCACGAACTCAATTGACAGGCAAGTAATTGCACAAAAATGATAAAAAAGTATAAATAAAAATAAATAATTAACACAAATATCCCTTAATTTTTCTCGACTCCTTTTTAATAGTTAAATTAAATTTTATTAATTAAAAAGCATGTCTAATTATTTAAAACCATGAAACGTATACATTTTCACACCATTTTTTTTTTAAGTTTAACAAAAATGACATGTTTAGGGCCCTATGAAATTTTTTATTTTTTCTCACCATATTATTTATACTTTTTATTGTTACCAAATTCTGTGTTTTAGTTTTCTTAAAGTAGCCTTGTGATTTTTTTTTTTTGTTTTGTGTGATTATTCCTTGAAAAATAATGTTTGTTTCATTTTTAGTAGTAGTAGTAGTAGTAGGAGGAGGAGGAGGCTATGTACATTCTACTGAAAAATAGTTATAGGCACAATGTCTTCAAACCAAACCGGACTTTTATTTTGACGGGTTGCCGTGAATACCTTTAAAGTTCTGTGTATGAGAGATGACGCTAGTTTTACTCAAATCAAACGCTAAAATGCTCATGAAGTGACTCTTAGAGCAGTTCTGGAGATGTTGTTCATGTGTTTACGTCCTCATTTAGTGAGACGGCAGATGCTGAAATCACCGCGAGTGTCAC
>NW_015643175.1:113122-119071 GCF_001515625.1 Sinocyclocheilus rhinocerous | reverse complement strand
TAGTAGGAGGAGGAGGAGGAGGCTATGTACATTCTACTGAAAAATAGTTATAGGCACAATGTCTTCAAATCAAACCGGACTTTTATTTTGACGGGTTGCCGTGAATACCTTTACAGTTCTGTGTATGAGAGATGACGCCAGTTTTACTCAAATCAAACGCTAAAATGCTCATGAAGTGACTCTTAGAGCAGTTCTGGAGATGTTGTTCATGTGTTTACGTCCTCATTTAGTGAGACGGCAGATGCTGAAATCACCGCGAGTGTCAGGCGCGCTTCAGTATATGTGTAGTAAATGAAACCGCGCGTCTGCGCCATTCATAAACGGAGACAAAAAATAATCAAATCAGAATTCCACATTATTTTCACTAAATAAACACATTTATTATAATTATAACACAGTAATGAAAAGCAATAATTACTAACATATATTTGTAACATTTTAGAGCATGTACACTAACCATCATTTATGTGTTATCCATCATCTAGCATACCTATTATGTCCACAAATGTCCTGTTCTCTTGTAATTGAGGCTGTATTGCACAGGTTACTGGTCTTAACATCCTACAAACCACATGTCGCCCACCTCTACAATCAGGTGACCGTAAAGCCGGGCCAGAGACTTTACATGGTCAATCAGCAGTATCCTTACAGAGTGAGGTTCACTGAGGACACATCCACACCCAGATCTGCCGCAGAGTTGAGCAAACCTTCAAAAAGAGCCCATCGGATGAGCTCTGAGAGGAACGCAGAGAAGATCAAGAGCCCTGCAAACACAGCATCAGACCATCACAGAATGTCAGACGATTCGCCTCCGCCAAAAAAGATACCGCCATCTGGATCTGATAAATCTGTGAGTTTCATTTGGTCGGGAATTTGCAATAATTTGCAATAAAATTCAAATTCTATGATAGTTTATACTTGTAATTAAGGACTTTTAGGGAGTCCTTGAATATCTTTTTTGAGAGATATTTTTGCCTATTTTTAAATTTAAAACAAAGTTTCTGAGCTGGTTAGAGACATTTTGAAGGTCTATATTAAAGGGGTCATATGATGCAGTAGACTACAATGCCGGCTGTTCTGACTCACAGACTGTAAGTAAGTTTTTTTTATATTTAAAGAATTTGCCACTGACGATTCAAACGCGAGTTCTGAGCAATGTGCTTGTTGTTTGTCATTTCTCCGAACACAAATGCAGACATGGTTTTATGTTTACGCTGCGCGATGCAACGCAACGCGTAAAAAGACAGTATAAGTCATTATAATCCGTAATTATGTCCCCACTGGATGCAACAAATGCCTCGCTTATAATGGGTTTTCATGTTTTTTAATCGTCGCTCAGGCCGGACAGGGCATCATCACAATATGGTGAGGGGCGTAACATTTCCATCACACGCTTGAGGTATTCGGCCAATCACAACGCACTGGATAGCTGGCCAATCAGAGCACACCTCGCTTTTCAGACCGATGAGCTTTGTAAAAATCGACGCGTTTCAGAAAGGCGGGGCATAGAGGAGAAACAATAATGTACAGTATGTGGAAAATAATGTTTTTTGAACCTTAAACCGCATAAACACATTTCATTACACCAAATACACAAAATAATGTTCTTTTTAGCAACATCATATGACCCCTTTAAAGATTTTTTTTTTAAATGCTGACCTCTTTGTAAACCAAAGCACTGCAAACTTTCTTGTTTCCCAGGAATCTGCTGGCCATTGGAGCCAAGGGCTTAAAGTGTCAATGCAGGACCCTAAGATGCAGGTATAAGTTGTTCATTTCTTTTGAATCCTATGAATCAAAAACTGAAACTGACAATAAAGACTTTTACATCATTACAAAAGATTCCTACTCCAAATGCTGTTCTTTTGAACTTTCTATGCATTAAATTATCCTGAAAAAAACCCACGAAAATAGCTGTTTGCAGCATTGATAAGAAATGTTTCTTGAGTAGCAAATCAGCATATTAAACTGATTTCTGAAGGATCATAAGACACTGAAGACTGGAGTAATGATGCTGAAAATTCAGCTTTATATCACAGAAATAAATTACATTTAAAATATATTAACAGCTGCCAGTTTTTATCCTCAGGTGTATAAAGATGACAGGGTTGTGGTCATCAAGGACAAGTACCCAAAGGCGCGGTACCATTGGCTGGTGCTGCCGTGGGACTCGATCTCCAGTCTGAAGGCTCTGCGCTCGGAGCACGTGGAGCTACTCAAACACATGCAGCGTGTGGGAGATCAGATGCTGCAGCAGTGCCCTGACGCTCACAAACTGCGCTTCCGTCTGGGATATCACGCCATCCCCAGCATGAGGTACAGACGTCTGCGTCCTGATTGGCTGCTGATGTGGGGAGGGCGGGGCTTGTCATGAATGCAATGTTTAAGATGTTTATTTCTTTTCAGTCACGTCCACCTGCACGTAATCAGCCAAGACTTTGACTCGCCGTGTTTGAAGAACAAGAAACACTGGAATTCCTTCACTACTGACTATTTTGTGGAGTCTCAAGGTACATTATACACAAAAACAGCCGGTTATTAAAAATTACAGATAAATGTCTTTGTAGTCCTTTAATCAAAATGTAATTACTTTCTCCATCACATGGATGTAAGTCGTTAAAGGAATAGTTGATAAATGAAAATTTGCTGACAATTTACTCGCCCTCAGGCCATCCAAGATCTAGATTAGTTTTCTTCATCAGAACAGATTTGGAGAAATGTAGCATTACATCAGCTGTTCACCAGTGGATCCTCTGCAGTGAATGGGTGCCGTCAGAATGAGTCCAAACAGCTGATAAAAACGTCACAATAATCCACACCACTCCAGCCCATCTGTTAACATCTTCTGAAGTGAGAAGCTGCATGTTTGTAAGAATGAGCATCTATTAAGATGTTTTTCATTTCAGACTGTTGCTTCTGGCTAAAATACAAATCCTCTATCCATAATATAGCTTTCTCCAGTGAAATAGTCATTTCGTCTGAATCATATGAGGGAAATCTGCACAGATCAAGCACAAGCAAAAACAGTCCAAACCCGCTCTAAACAAATATGTGGGTGGATTTCGATGTGAGAGGGGATGGACTTTTTCACTAGACTGGAGGAAGCATTATTATGGATATTGGACTCGTATTTTGACCCGAAACAATGGTGCAAAGTTGAAATGTCTTAATAATAGATTTATTTCAAACACACAGCTTTTCACTTCACAAGATGATAATGGATAGACTGGAGTGGTGTGGATTATTGTGATGTTTTTATCAGCTGTCTATACTCTCATTCTGACGGCACCCATTCACTGCAGTGCAAGGGATGTAATGCTGAATTTCTCCAAATCCGTTCCTATGAAGAACAAATTCATCTACATCTTTAATGGCCTGAGAGTGAGTATATTTTCTGCAAGTGTTCCTTTTTGAGTGATCCATTCCTTTAATAAATTATTTAAAAAATGGAAAAAAGCTCTAAAAGCTGTTTAGAGAAACAAGCATTCCCCTGTATAATAAAGCAAAGCATTCATGTGTATCTTTCCACAGATGTCATTGCAATGCTGGAGCATGATGGGAAAGTGACAGTGAAAGAAGGCACTAGTGAATCACTGAAGCTGCCTCTGCGCTGTCACTTGTGCCGTAAAGAGCAGCCCACGATCCCCAAACTAAAAGAACATCTCAAAACTCACCTGCCTTCTTAAATCTGTATTTAATCTGTTAAGTCTCTCAAATTACAATTCATTTGGTAAACCGCCCATTGAATCCTTTAGTAAATTCAACTTGTTCTGGATATCTCGTTATTGCGATTTCATTCATTCAGCCTTCACTCACTTTCATTATGAACATTGATACAATAATGAGTCAATAACATTTTGCACGTCTCTTTGGTTTTATTGAGTGTTTAAAGGTGGTAGTTAAAAGTAAATTTTCCTTTCACTCACTCACACACACACACACATAACTTTCACACAAATGCACTTGATTGAAGCTAAAGTGTAATTTCTGCACTAAATGAAATTGCACAAATAAGGTTTTGTTGATTGCTGGGACAAACAGGCCATCAGAGTCTTGTTTTCCTCGGAACAAACCGATTGCAATTTAGTTTAGTGTATAAATTACACACTTCAGCTTATTGGCACGAGGGAAATGACAATCATTATTATGCTGTTCATTTAGAATCTGAGAACAAAATATATTTGCTTGTAACATACTGCTGCACAAAACAAAATCATCAGAGAAAATATAAGCAGGAACTACTCTAGAATAATAAAATCACACTCAAGGAATAATTCAACTGATCTGAAACTGAGGAGAGGGGATGCAAGAATATTGCTTACATAGAAAACCAATGACAGTTTGAGTCTCTGCAGACAGGAGTGTATTTCACATCCGTTACAAAAGAAAATCATAAACAAGACAAAATACAAAAGCACCTTAAAAAATAAAGTTGACAGTGTATTTTTAACCAAAATATCTAAAATACTAAGGCAACTATTGCTAGTCCATAACTTCTGTATAAAATTGACTACCCTAATAAAACAAATAAAAATGCTGTTGGAAAAACAACAACTGATATTTATGCTCCTACCTTTTTATTTTAAATAACTTGCAAATATTCAACCTCTGAAGACTTTTTTTTGGATAATTTTTTTAGGAGCAGATATATTAGCAATGCAGACATCTACATCCAGTTTGTGTTGTGTGTTTTTTTTGTTTTTTTTTGTGCTTGTACCCAGCTCACTGTTCTAGAGCTTTTCTAATGTCAAATGCCCTGTAGTCATGATGACAGATGTCTGTCACATTGAATTCCCTGAAGAGAAGCTTTTGTGCATCTCAATAGCTCTTTTTTGGAGTGTCGGTTGACGTAATACTGCGCTTGTCTTCATCAAGTCAGTGTACCTCCAGTCTGAAATATAATAAACGACATGAGTAAATAAATGTATATTTAATTCTGTGCTTGTTTTGCTGGAATTTCCAACTTCCAAAAGTCTAATAGAGATAGCTGACCCAAAAATTACAATTTTGACAGTAGCCATTGACTTCCATAGTGTTTTTTTTCTTCTTCCATACTATGGAAGTCAATGGCTACCGTCAACATTCTTCAAAATATCTTCTTTCGTGTTGAACAGAAGAAAGAAACTCATACAGGTTTGGAACAACATGAGGGTGAGTAAATTATGACAATTTTCACTTTTGGGTAAAATACCTCTTTAAGATGGGCTTACAACGTGTGCAAAATCAAACTTGATTGGAACGCAGCATTAAAAAGGTGTTTCTTATAAGAAATCTTATAAAAATAAAAATAAAAAAATAATAATAATAATTGTCCTTTTAAACTCACCATGGATTTCATTTCCCGACTCTCTGCTTCTACTTTGCCGTAACGCTCCGTGGCTTTCCTGGTGTTTTCTACAAACTCCTACATGATTGATCACAGAGAGACACCAACAACATATTTAATGTGACACACAACAACACATGACTCATAGAAATGACTTTTTCCATTGAGCTTGAGGTCAGCGGAAATGAATGGGAAACTGTCTCACCATAAGAGCCTTGTCCATGTAGTACTCTCTGCCCGGGCTGCCGTCGTTGTACTTGGTGTCGATGGCGAAGCAGAGGAAGAGAACGTCTACTACGATCTCAAAGATTGAGAGGAAGCAGTGAGCCACCAGGAAGGAGAAGACGCACACGATGATGAGCGGCAGCACCCAGACGGTGTATTCACGCTGATAGTTCAGCGACAGGATGCCCGCAAACGCCGTACACGACACGATCAACACCTGCAGACACAAGAAACACCTGTTAGCCGTCTGGAATCACAGTTTTAGTCCATTTTAGCATCATTAATACATCATTATACCATTTCTAAAATAGTGAATTAGATTTTAATTTTCTATTTTGTTTTCAGTTTAATTTTAGTAATGTTTGTTTTGTGTTTGTCATTTTATTAGGTTTATATAT
>NW_015643175.1:88559-113009 GCF_001515625.1 Sinocyclocheilus rhinocerous | reverse complement strand
TTTTTTATTTATTAGTTTTAGTTTATTCTGTTTTAGTCATTTTAGTACTTTAAACAAAAATTAGAAATGCTGCTTTGGTAACTAGCTGAAATAATTTTTTTTTTTTTTTAGTAACAAAAAAAATAATTTTTGAAAGTTTTTTGTTGACTGAAATTTAAGTGTAATAATAGAACAATTCTTAGATAAAAAAAAATATATATATTATACATGAAAATAATACATGATGCCTTGCCAACTAACTGGAATAATATATACAAGTACTAAATTAACAAAACTGAAATAGAAATAAAAATATATTAAAATAAATATGAAATATATATATATATATATAAAAATATGAAAAAGGAACAAAACTTTCCTAAAACAAACTGAATTTACAATGAAAATAAAAAAATAAAAGCTACATAAAAATGTTAATAAATACTATAAATAGTATATAAATATTTACTAAAGTAACACTGATTTCTCCGCAGTATAAAGGGAAGTTGTAAATACCTTTCCTAAAAACAGCACAAAGTCCCCGACACTGTTGATAGCTGCCACACGGAGAGCGTTTTCCACGAGGATGAAGAAAGCATCTCGCGCAGACGTGCAGAAGTTGGTGCTGTTGATGGCCGTTGCCGTATATGCGTTCTGAAGAAAAGCCACATGATTAACGCATCAAATTAAAACAAATGAATTCATATATTTGTGCCATAAGACTCACCATGTTCAGGTAAGCGAGGCACTTTTCTAGACACCACAGACAGCAGATACATGCCTTCAGCATGCAGCGCGCGCAGGCGTTTTCCTACGGCAACAAAACGGTTAGAGTTTAAGAGTTTCAGCTCTTTAATTCATCAAGGATGCATTCAATTGATCAAAAGTGCAAGTAAAGACAATCATAATGTTAGAAAAGGTTTGTATTTGAAGTCAAATCTGTTGCGACATGAAGATGAGCTGACGGTGACTGACTCTTCCTTTGAGCTGACTGTGGATGTAGGTGAGGATGAGGCGGGGAATCTCCACTAGAGTGATGATGAAGGCTCCTTTAACCACGGTGCCCAGATGATAGCGCATCAGACGCAGCACAGACGACACGATGGGCGTGAAGGGCATCTGAGACTTATCTCTACAATCAGACAGAGAAACAGAGTAGAACTCCCGACTGTTGTCCTTTATGGACAGATGGAGGAAAGTGAATGACCTTTGACCTCTGACCTGGTGAAGTAGTAAGTGACGACCGCTCCGGCTACGGTCATCTGCTGACAGGCGAGGATGAACTCACTGATCCAGACGAGGCCCACGGCGTGGTACCACACCATGTACTGCAGCGGCCCGTCCATCCGGAACTCCACCAGACCCGTCTGGTTATTCTGCACGGGACTTCCTGTGGGGGAAACAGATCTCTCAAACACCGTTCCTGGAAAACACTGAAATATAATAAAACAACCTGGGGAATATAATGAATGTTTAGGAGATATTTATGATAATATTTCTTAGGAGATAAAAAATAAGCACATTGTGAATATAGCGATCATTTGTATGCGTATGAGAAAAAGAGACACATTTTTAATAGCATTTCAGATGTAAACTTCAGCAAAATGCCATTAGAGTTAGTAAGATAATAAATACATATTATATAATTTTTTACATAAAAAAAAAAAAACTATATTAAAACGGTAATATTTATACCAATTTTTGCATATATGCTAATTAATTACATTTTATATACACAGTCACTATATAACTAATACTATATACAATTTTACAACTCCACTACATAAATATTATATATTGTGTGTGTGCATATACACACACACACACACACACACATATATATATATATATATATATATATATATATATATATATATATATATATATATATATATATATATATATATATATATATATATATATATATATATATATATATATATATATATATATATATATATATATATATATATATATATATATATATATATATATATATATATATATATATATATATATATATATATATATATATATATATATATATATATATATATATATATATATATATATATATATATATATATATATATATATATATATATATATATATATATATATATATATATATATATATATATATATATATATATATATATATATATATATATATATATATATATATATATATATATATATATATATATATATATATATATATATATATATATATATATATATATATATATATATATATATATATATATATGCATATGTGTGTGTCTGTGTATATATATTGAATTATTATAGATTTAAATATATTATGAATTATATATATATATATATATACACACACACACATTTTTTTTTTCCAACTGGAAAAATGCCTTGAGTGTAACTGTCTACATTTTGTGTACTTCTGTCATTTTAGATGTACTTTACTGGAGCAAATACATAACAATTGAGATATGAAGCTCTATCATTCAGCCCTCAGACTGACTACCAGAAGTGCCGCCCACCCCAGACCTTTATTCGATTGCTCTGACAGACCTGCGGATCCGAGGAAGAGGAGCACGGTGATCCAGTAAACCCAGAAGAGCATGAGCGTGAGGAAGGTCCAGAAGGGCTGCAGGGCCAGCAGAGGCAGATGGGTGAACACTTTACCGGCCACGTGAAACAGAGCGATGGTGAGCGCCACTCGCTTCCTCATGAAGAACAGCAGCAGCAGCAGAATCACCTGAGGTGCACCGTTATTCAATATTACATATCTGCACAGTAAACTAATTTTGCCATTTGGCAGTTCATATAGTAGTATGTGACTTCAAACATACAGTGAAGACAGTGGCAGCGATGGAGTAGATGAGCAGGGCTTTCTGGTTGTCTTTGGCCACCTCCAGTTCCAGAGCCGGCAGAGTGGCGTTCACAGATTTACTGTGATCCACATACAGCCACCACAAGATCCCCGTCCCACCTGCCACAAACACAGCGCTGCCTCACACATCACCGGCTCCCTGTGACCTGCAGCTAGTCACAGCGGCTCATGGCCCTGTCATTTATTTCTATGAAATGCTAAAGTCTCACCAATTGACCCGACCACCACAACGGCTGTGAGAATCCAGACCAGAACCACGGAGATGTAGCGGATCACAACCATCAGGATCAGAGACAGAACTGCAGCACAAAGAAGAGACAGAACGGTGCTTTAAACCTTGCTCCTCTGACGTTCAACATATGCTAATCAGTTATTATAGATAACTAAAACTAAAATAATGCCACAAAACAACAACAACAACATTTTAATACTTGAAATAAAAACATTAACTGAAATAAAATAAAACGCAAACTCATTTCAGCTAGTTGTAGCTAGAAATCAATAAAAACTATACAGAGGTTTAATAAAAAAAACTAAAAAAAACTAATAAAAATGACAAAAAACTAAAAATTCGTAAAACTAAAATTTCAAATAGGTTTTTATTATTTTTCATGTCATTTGTAGTTATTTTAGTACATCAATTTAAACTAAATGAAAATGAGAAATGTTTCATTGGCAGCTATGAAATAACTTCTTTTATTTCATTTAAATTTGAGTTCGGTTTAGCATTTTTTTTTTTGTTCAATTTTATTCGTTTTTGTTATTAAACCCGACTGTAGCTTTTATTAATGGTTCAATTTCATTTTTAGTTATTTTACTACATCAATTTAAAGTTTCTTATATATAAATACGACTTTTCTTTTTGTTGTGTTTTCATAATATTATTACTTTTTGTTTTTATTAAATATGCGTGTATAGATTTTATTAATTAATAGCAGTCATGATTAATAAAAAGCAAAAATTAATAAAAATGAGAAAAGCACAACATAAAATAAATGCTAAAACTCTAATTAAAATGTAATAAAATAAACAGTAAGTGAAATCAAATAAAACTTATTTCAGCTAGTTGCCAAGGAAACATTGGCAACATTTTAATTTAGTTTAACTTGATGTCCTAAAATAAATAAAACTGAAATTAAAATGTATAAATACTATATAGACATATTTAATAAAAACAAAAGCACAAAAAATGACAAAAATATTCAAATGAAATATATCAAATTTGTTCAAAATATTAGTAAATTGCTTACAAATATTAATACAAAAAAACAATAGTATTTCGATACTAAAATAGCACTGATGCAAATCAGGTTTATGAAGCTAAAACGTAAGAGATGTTAATGGAAGTTTTGAATAATGTAATTAGTATTAATGTTGGAGTCCTGTGTAATGATCTGACCGAGAGCGAGCAGACACAGGCCCATGATGATCTCTTTGGATGTCATCACTCCAGCGATGACCCGGTGCACCACACTGTTGTCACTGACGAAAGTGATGAAGGCCTCAGCAAACCTGGCGTAGCAGGAAATATCCACTGGCATACAGCGGTGAAACACTGGTAAGGATGCACTACACAAAAAACAGACAGAATATAGGTTAGTCTGAATAACACGAATCAAAGATCAAGCTAAACCTTTTTGTTTTCTTTGCTGGACGCTTGGGTGGAAATATGGATGGGACTGTTCTTGTTTAAAATTCCCAACAGTTTTTATTTCAGCCATGAATCGTGATTTGCAACTTGCCATCTCTAGTCAGTGGCTTTTTTGTGGAAATATTTGAATAAACAAATTTTTTTTTTTTAATATATTTTTAGATATATATTTTTTATAATTTATTTTAAAAGCATATAAAAAATATACATAAATTTACAAAAAAAAATAAAAATCGTTTCTTTTTTTTCCCTTTTTTATACAGCCTTGGTGAGCAGAAAGGACTTCTTTCAAATACATTCCTAAAAAAATCTTACAGACCCCAAACTAACACAGATGGACTAAATACATGGACTACCTTGGATGGACAGGAAGTGTTGGACATTTTGTAGCCCTATTAGAGTGAGAGGAATACGTGTCCGGTTGTACATCGTAGGAGCACAAATCAGATCCTAGAGAAAATAATACAGAAAAACAAAACAGCATTAGGCAGAACTCACATTTCAGGACATTCAGCCGTATGTGACGGCACTGAGCTCACCGTAAACTGCAGAGAAATTTCTGAGATCCTCATAAGTCTTCAACTCAGTGTCTGGACACTTCGAGACGCACAGAGCCACAGATTTAATCTTTCTTCCCAGTACGTCGATGTTACAGGGGTCCAGGAAAAACACATACCTGTGACAGAACCATTGAACAAACTGTCACTAAACACCTGTAAAACCCTCCTTGCCAGTCTACAGAGGAGGCAGCTGTGTTTCCGCTCGTTCTCACACACTTTCTGGAGGTGTGGTCGCGGCCGCTGAGCTCTATTCCTGGGATTTTGCCGTTCTTCTGACCGCAGGTGTTCCCGTAGCTGTCGTACCCTGATATGAGTCTGGACGCGGCCCCTGTCGCAATGGCAAAGCCACAGATGCAGAGCTGCCACAGAAACACAAGATGATGATCAGGACATGGGACGCAACCGGTAGCACAAATTATTAATGGGCAATAACTGCCCCCTGGAACTGATTTTCAGGTGCATTATTTACCTATATAAAGGTATTTTTTACCATATAACTTTATAAATTTAATTCAAGTACTTAAGTTGAACCAATTAATTAAATACACTTAATTTAAACACTTATTACTACTATATACACAATAATAATAAAAAAAAACATCAGACAATGACAATAATATTGCTTAAAATGAATAATCATAATTCATACTTAATGTTCCTGTATTTGTAATTGTGTCCAACAGTTGCATTTTTTTTTTTTTTTTTTTAATACGTGAATTGTATTTCCTACCATGCCGACATTGAAGAGGATGAACAGGAGCAGCCATGGGATATCTGTGCACTTCCTCTGCTCTAAGGGTTTCCACTCGCGGGGCTTCTGCAAAGGGGAAGTTGACATAGTTGACGTGACACACACAAACTCTCTTTTAACATAAAAATATAGCTAAATAAATACATGCATGCATGCATAAATAAATACATTTTGTGTGGATCAAGTACCATTTTCTAGTTACTTTATATTTTGAATAAGTGTATATTAATTTTTGTCACAACACATAAGTAGTTAGGTAAACAACACACATTTTCCAGTTTTTGAATACACACACACACACATATGCATATATGCATATATATATATATATATATATATATATGTATATGTGTATATTATGTTAAAATAATGAAAACCTAAAAAAGACATTGTGACAAGCAGTATCATTTTAGTATTATTTATATACTAAGATAGTATTTTGAATTTACCTTTATTTTTTATATTTTCAGTTTTCTTTTAAATTGTATAATTATTATTATAATTTTTTAAATAATTGCTGTTGTTACACTGACAGGACGATCAAATCCTTGTTTAATATTGACCAAACATTTAACTCAAATATCCACTTAATCTTTCTTTTTTGGCCACCTTTTTGCCATAGAAACGCTACTACAGCATCTATAATTTCTTCAACAAAAACATGTGGACATCACAACTGTAGGCCATTAATAAAATCATAGCCATAGGTAACTGTATAGAGCTACAATTGTAATTTATAAATAATACAATTTAATTACAATTTATTTACTTTTATATTTTATGAAAGGTCTATTTTGACCCCTATAATGTTTTGTTTGTTGCTTAGGGCACCCATTAATTTTTGTTTTTATTAAATGTCTATATATTATTAGTTTTAGTAGTTTAGTACTCAACTGAAACATGTTTTATTTCAGTTAGTTGCAAAGGTAACATTTCAAATTTTCATTGAACTGTTTTATTTTTTATTTATTCTAAAGTTTTCCATCTAATATTTATATTTTATTTAATCATTTTAATTTATTTCAACTTTATTTGAATTCACGATAACTATTTTAATACGTTTTGAAACAAAAATAACAACACTGGTGACCAGTCGCAGTTTCCAAAAATGTAAGCTTCTATTTTTATCCTAAAATCGTATACTTGGGAAAAGTTCGGCTGCACAAAGCAGGAATAAAACACTAGGGAAGCACCGTAGAGAATGAATGGGACTGTCTGAACACACCCGACTCGTTCTCAGTGAAACCCGGAAATGAGCTTTACACTGTTGACAAACAAAGCTCTGCATTGATTTATCGTTATTTTGATGTGATAAAGGCGATAGGCGCAATAGCTCGCTGTATAAAGTACACAGCCCTTCCATTTTATAAATCTACAAGACCCTTGCTTGCATATGAGTGACTGTAATGTGAGTGTTTGCTCTTGCACTCATAACTTCATGCAGTGCATGTATCCGTTAAAGTCAAAAAGTTTCCAGATGCCAATCAGCATGCATTTGCACGATGTTGTGTGTTTTATGATGTCTTACCTGTGTGCTACCGCAGCATCCCATAATTCCTGAGTTGATGAGAATCTCAAACGCACGTGAAACAGCGCTAAATCAGGGAGTTGGCAGCGCGCGATCAGCGTGTCCTGCAGCAATTTCCGAAGAATGTGGTGTAAAAGTTGCACATTGGTAATTAATATGCATAAATGCCCTTAGAAACAAAGACACGTAGGCTGTAGCAATCACGCGTGAATATAAACACACTCGAGCCGCTGGCTACTGTTAGTAAATGGATTAGGGTCTGTTTTTTTCAGGATCTGACGAGCTGTAATTCTCCCGTGACAAGGTGAAGGCGGATGTCCTCTCCTCCTCCTCCTCTTCTGTCACACGGGAAAACACTGAACTAGGATCAGCTATTATTTCACTCTCCAGTTCCCTCGGTGTGACATTATCGCGAGCTACTGGAGTCTGACTGTCCATACTCGAAGATACATTCATATTAGGACACGTTTCACGTTTGTTATGCTAGTTAAAGTTATGTCATTGAACGAATCTTGGATGCTCGTTTGAAGAGATTCTTTTGTAATGATTCGGTTAATATGATTCACTCGAATGCATGGGATTGATCAACATATTAATATCGGTAATGTAGTTAATTATGTTGTTGACAAAATTGTTACAATAAACAAACGTGATCTATAATACTAATCGACAACAGTGATAAGCAGAACTATTATTTACAAAATAATAACCTATTAAACGTAAATTAAAATGCCGCTGAAGATACTAGGAACACTTACCTGGAAAGAATTAGTGAATCGCGTCTTTGAAGAGGTTCATTAAACGAATCATTCGAACGAACCGATTCTCTACAATGATTCGGACTATTGAGCTCGTTTACTGTGACTTTAGCACCATCTATCGAGAAGAAATAAGTAGTGCGAAAAGTTTTTAGTGTCTGCGACCATTTTATGATCACATTCTGGAGTTCATGTGGATATGTTTAAGGCGCAGAGATACAATCGTGAAAATCGTAAGATCGTAAGACTGTAGAGTTAACTGAAGTTACAGATTGTTCTGTTAAAGTAGTTACCATTGTGTTTTCCTTCGTGGAAAGACTCGTTTGCAAGCAAAACTACATGTCAAACAGACCAGCTAAAGTGGAGATGCCGGGGTTTGAACCTGGGGCCTCATACATGCTAAACATGCGCTCTACCGTTGAGACAAACGACTGGAAATAGCGCTGATCCACATTTACACTTGGAAAATGTGATTAATACAGGTCTAATACCGCTTATAATACCGATAACATATGTTAACATAACATATATGTTGACATGTAAACCTGATTTTGAAATAACGCCCATAAGTTTTGTTTGTGTGAAAAAATAAGAGTAAGAGAGCGACCTGCGCTGATTTTGGCTAATCAGACATTTACCCGTCAATCACATTGTGCATTTGGTGTTACTGACCTGTAATTGGCTGACATGACTTTAAAGGGCGGGGTTTTGGAAAGAGAGCCTGCGGTTGAACGTAATGGAGGTGATTTAACCTTAGTTCAGACCGAAACAACTTTTTCTTTCTAGATCGATCAGTCAACCAATTAATCTATCGGTTTATAAACTACGCTTTTTTTTAAATATAAAAGAAAGAAAGAAATTATGATTCCATGATTGTGATGCCGTTTATGCCTTTCAATTAAAAGTACACTTTGTGGAAATTATCAACATTTACTCTAAGAAAACATGCATTTAGCCATTTAAAAGTGTTTGTATTTTTTGCATGTTTCTCAACCCTGCAAGTATTTAAAAAAAAAATTTCAGTCTATATATTATTAATTTATTTAATTAAAATAAGTGTGTATATCCTACAAGTACACACCCAGAAAGTTTGTCTTTGACTAACATTTCAGTAACATTATTTATTGCAATTCTCTTTTTTTTTTCTACTTGCAGAACCGAAAAAGGACACAAGACTGACTGAAATAGCTTTTTAATATTTAAAATGTAAACACATACATTGTAACACAGAAAATAATGGCCACAGTGGGACATCTAAAATTGTCTATTAACCTTTTGTTAAACACAAAATGTCCTGTTTGTGAATTATGAATGTCAAGACCAGTTTAACATTATAAAGTGCTTCAGTTTTGGACCAAAGACAGTACTTTTGTCTTCTTCCACGTCATTCAATGTGCAGCAGGGATTGCTGCTTAATTTCTGAAGGTGTTTGACTAAAAAGCACCTCATGGATTTGAAAAATAAACTCGATCGGTACACTGTAAAAAAAATTCCGTAAAATTTACGGTAAAAAACAATTTATGTCCAATACATGTAATGTCCAATACAGTTTTTCACCGTATATAGTAGGGGAATTTACCGTTAACCATTTAACAGGTTTTTACTGTAGCATTTTTACAGTCTTTTACCGTTAAATTCACGGTCATTTTTTACAGTGTATAGCACCTCATTGCTTTTGGTCACTTCGCGCTGTAGGCGAACAACAGCGGTGCCATTGGTCGAGATCATAAAAGTGGTATAATAAACTAAACTTAAGCTTTTAGGATAAGGAGGCACAGCCTGAGATATTAACTCCTGTACTAGAGGCCTATGAATGCCATTTCTTTGTCTCTCAAGGCCTTATTGTACGATGAAACTCTTGTTTCAAATCACATGGTGTAGAAAACAACAACAAAAATGTAACATTTAGTAGCCTGCTGAGAGCCACTACCATAATATCCAACACCGACAACGTGTTTGCTTGATACTACGTTCATTTGCTATGATTTAAAACCACTTGACCTGGTTTGGCACGGACATGATTTGTTTCTGTACAGTTTCACACAATATGAACTCGCCTCCGCTTCGGCCCGTTGTGGACACAAAAACAACTACGAAGTCCCACTAAACTCGGCTCAAGATCAGCGAACACCTGTTGAAACCCACACAGAAATACTTGAGGATAACAAAGCTGGAACATGCTTGAGCTTACGATGGAGTCCTAAACACGTCATCCACGTAAAAAGCATGCAATTAACTTCTAAAGTCGTCCGCTCCGTCTTCACAGTAGATCTAAATACCACCGTAGCTATGATGACAGTGTGTGCTCCACGCTTCGAGTCCATTAGCGGAGTGTTGTTTCCAGGCACGACACTTTGACAATAATAACAATAGTGAAACATTGCACGTCGTTGCATCAAAATATCTTTTGAGTATAGTTTTAAAATGCATATCTAAAAAAGTAAAGTACAAAGACCAAGAGTAGTTGCTGAAATGCACAGTTTGAAGCCTGCGCTAAATGAGGAGATGAACGTCGGCCCTGAATTAACGTTAGATCGCATTGGCAGTGTCTGATATTTTTGCAGACATCTTGTCAATCAAACATTCACCGCTAGTGGAGCGAACAGCTTCAAGTTTCCTCGCGACGGAGCGACGAGCACCAGGCTCGGCCTCGCTGTCATCGGCGTTAATTTTTCTTCAATCTTCTTTTTTTTTTGCATTGATTTGCATGGTTTGTTTCAGTAGTGTGTTTCAGGTCCAGCGCCCTCTTGTGGGCACAAACACACACAGCTGAAAATTGAACAAAAAACTAAAGAGTAGTACAAAAAAACGACACGCTAGTCCCATGAAGGTGGATTGTTGTATCCATCGAATGGCGGATCACACCACCGTCTCTTTGGCCTTCTCGTCTATGAGGAAGGCGTTCAGGTGAGAAATGTCCACGACGGCATCGTTTTTGTTAATGGAAATGTCTTTTAAGTGGTCCTCGTCACTTTGGTCCTTGGCAAAATTGACAAATACCTAAAATGAACAGACAAACAGACTGAGTCACAACTTATAGTGCGGTCATTTTAATTGCAATTTAGTTTTTGTTTGTATTTTACAGCAAATTTGTAGTTTTTGCTATTCAGCAAACTTCTGTTTTTGTTTTTTAATTTACACTAACGTTCGAAAGATGTTTTAATGTTTTTGATTGCAGTTTCTTGTGTTCACCAAGACTGCCTTTATTTGATAAAACAAAGTAAAACAGTATTATTGCGAAATAAAATAACTTAATTTTATAATAGCTTTTTTACTTAATTTTTGCCTCATTTAATTTTTTGCTTATTATAACAGTAATATTATAAAATATTAAAGTATTACAATTTCAAACAATTTTATAATAGCTTTTTTTGCTTAATTTTTGTGCTTAATGAAATATTTGCTTATTTATTTTTTGCTTATTATAACAGTAATATTGAAATATTATTACCATTTAAAATAACTTAATTTTATAATAGCTTTTCGGTTTAATTTTCTCCTTATTTTAATTGTTGCTTATATATTTTTTGCTAACAACAGTAATATTATGAATTATTGAAATATTATTACAATTTAAAATAACTTAATAAATCATAAATAACTTGCTTATTTATTTTAGCTTATTATAACAGTACTATTATAAAATATTGAAATATTATTAGAATAACTATTTTCTATTGTAATATATTTTAAAATGTAATTTACTCCTGTGTTACTCCGGTCTTCAGTGTCACATGATCCTTCAGAAATCAGTCTAATATGCTGATTTGCTGCTCAAGAAACATTTCAGATTATTATCAATGCTGAAACAAGTTGTGCAGCTTAGTATTTTTGTGGAAACTATGATACAGTACTTGCTTTTTTCAGGATTCTTTAAAGAAGTTAAAAAAACAGCATTTATTTGAAATAAGAAATATTTCATTATAAATGTCTTTACTGGCACTTTTTTAAAATCAATTTATGCATCCTTATGGAAAGAAAAGTATTGATTTCTTAAAAAATATATATATTTTTGCACAGCAGTGTAGTAGTTTTTGCCACATTTGTGTGTTTTCTGACCTCAGCAATTCATGTATTGCAAATTGTGGCACTAAATTTCCCTACAAACTCTCTTACTTGGTCTAAAGTGGTCTGTGAGACGGAGTAGTCCTCGATGTGGAGCTGCTCTTTGTTCTTGGAGAGGAGGCTGAAGATGCGGGAGAGGGATGTCAGCGACGAGGGCAGCTGGTACTGCAGCATGTTCCTGTGCTTCTCCTTCAGCGTGCTTCCCGGCAGCTCCTGCTCGATGAACTCCATCACCGGCTCCAGCTGCGGATCGGCCCCCGCCACCCGCAGGATGATGGTGTACCCGTCACCGAACCTGGAAGCGCCACAGCAAAAGAGCTCAGCCCACTGATTCAAAAGAGTCGATTCTCTGGAATGATTCAAAATGCTGTTGTGTAACCGCTTACTTGTTCTTTAAGTGCTGCACACTGCCCAGGCAGCGGAACCTGCCGTTCACCATGATGGCCATGCGAGTGCAGAGCGCTTCACACTCCTCCATACTGCAGAAAAACACAGCAAAGTCATGCAAAGAAGTCAAACTGAAAGCATAGACCACTCTGACCGAGGTACTCTCTCACCTGTGTGAGGTCAGGACGACCGAGCGTCCCTCTTTAATGATGCTGAGGATGCAGTTCCACAGGGCCCGCCGGGCTTTGGGGTCCATCCCAGTGGTGGGTTCGTCCTGTAACCACAGCAACAGCCAGGTTAACCGTCGCCCACAAATTCAGCAGGAAACACAAGCAGAACACCATAAAGAGAGGGAAGAGCATGATCATGTTCCTCCGCTCTGATTGACGGCCGCCAGGAAACTGGAGCACCGCGCTGCCTCGCTTTAACTGCTAAATGCAAACCGCTTCCTTAAAATGTGGCAATGTGTGGGTATGGCTTTTGTTCTGGGAAAACAAGGTCTGCCCAACGACCAATCTGTTACACAACAGCACTTAACAGCACATAAGATCTTTTCATGAAATGCAAATGACCTATATAGACCCGTATGCAGTGTTTTTTGGGGTTTGTAGAGTAAAAAAAAAAGCATAATTTTTGGTGGTTTTGTGTCTGTTTTGAATTCAGTGAAATAACTTTGCACAGATTTTGCTCCAATTTGATGGTTAATGCTCTTTGCAGCCAATAATTCACCTCACAAAACACATTGTGGTCGGCATAAAATATTTATTCTGTTTATTTAGCTTTTATTTATTTTTCTATACTTGGATAACTGTGCCAAATTGCTCATTTTCTTCCTTCTAAATGTTGATAATATTTAGTTTATTTTTTTTTTTATTTTTTTATTTAGCTTTTATTTATTTTGCTATACTTTGATAACTATGCTAAATTGCAAAAAAAATTCTTCCTTCTAATGTTGATAATATTTAGCTTTTTTTAGCTTATTCAGCTTTTATATATTTTGCTATATTTTGACAGCTATGCACAATTGTTTTACTTTCTTTAAAATGTTGATAATACTTAGCTTTTATTTTTATTTTTTTATTTAGCTTTTATTTATTTTGCTATACTTTGCTATCTATGCACAACTGCATAATTTGTCCTTCCTTTTAAATGTCAATAATATTTAGCTTTTATATTTATTTATTTATTTATTTTATTTTGCTAAACTTTTGCTAATTATGCACGATTGTATAGTTGCGTCTGCATTTTTATTTTATTTTGCATTTTATGCATTTGCATTTTATTATTTACATGTGGCCTTCTTTTCCCCTGCACTCCATTAGAAACAAATCATTACAAACCTGTGATGCATTTTTGGATTATGATGCACTAGCTGAATAAATGATCATAAAGTTAGTTGCACACTCACCAAGAACACCACTGGCGGTCCTCCGATGAGCGCCATAGCGGTGGAGAGCTTCCTCATGTTTCCCCCGCTGTAGCTTCCTGCGGCTTTGTCTACATATTTCATCAGGCCCAGTTTACGAATGCCCCAATCCGCCACCTGCGACCAACAAACAACCAATCAGATCCCTCGATAACCAGCTGCAACATTAGTAGTCAGACGTTCCCTTTCAATAGCAGCTAAAAACCGACCTCGCACACTTCCTTCTCTGGGACGCCCCGCAGAATGGCGTAAAACTCCAGATGTTCTCGTCCAGTCAGCAGGTCGTTGATGGCATCAAACTGCGGACAGTAGCCCATATTCTGATGCACTTCATCGATCTCTGTCAGCACGCTGCAGAAAACAAGCCAAGAGTTTGGTGGTACTATTATGAAAAAGGTCATGAAACACATTTTTGTTTTAAAAAAGTGCTGCTCATACTGGAACACAATGTGAGCATTGTTTTTAGGATTACACTAGCATATTAACAACCTCAAAGCCACAAAACCCAGCGTTTAAAGTATTAATTGAATCAGTAGCATTTCAATTTCACAGTTTTAATTTATGCACCTCTTTCCTGCCAAGTAGGCCTCTCCGCTAGTGACAACAGAATCTCCTGTGAGCATCTTGAAGGTGGTCGTCTTCCCAGCTCCGTTCACACCGAGCAACCCAAAACACTGACGAGAGAACATTATATCATCAAAACCCTGATCAGCATCGGTTTAAACGCCAGGCAGAACTAAACAAAAGCTATTATTTATTTACTAAGAAGATGATCTCACCTCTCCTGGTGGGATGCCCACACACAGTCTGTCTACAGCTGGCTTCTGCTTTCTCTTATAAACCTGCAGAATCAGCAATATTATTATTAGTGCTGTCAAACGATTAATCGCGATTAATCGCATCCAAAATAAAGGTTTTTGTTTACATAATATATGTGTGTGTGCTGTGTATATTTATTATGTATATATAAACACGCACATGTGCATGTATATATTTAAGAACAATATGTTATGTTTATACATTTAAAATATTTATATATATTATCAATTATATTAATATAAATATATACATGGAAATATTTTCAAATATACATACTGTATGTGTGTGTATTTATATATACATAATAAATATACACAGTATACACACATATATTATGTAAACAAAAACCTTTATTTTGGATGCGATTAATCGCGATTAAACATTTGACAACACTAGTTATTATAGAACTGAACAACAACACTGATGCAATAATTACTGTGTGACAAAAACTGGCTTGAGCCACCTTAGTAAATGTCAGAAAAATAACTGAAAAAAAAAAACATATATATATATATATCAATCATGTTTCTGGCATTCACTAAAATGAAGCTTTTATAATTTCTAAATATTTTTAAATATTTACGTAATTCATAATTAATATTTTAATAAAAATAAGCACATAATAAATTTTGAAATGTATAATTACAACTACATATTTTAATTATACTTGTATATATCATTTAATATGCACATAGAATTTATTCATATTAACTTTTTTATTATTATTTATGTAATATTATACATATAATGAATCAGAATGTAGATGGAATCTGCTATAAATAATTTTTTTTTTACATAAATATGTGTGTGTGTGTGTGTGTGTCACAGACCTTGGTGAGCTGTTTGAGCTCCAGGATATCAGTCTGTCCTCCTCCGCACAAGATCCTCTGCCTCTCTCTGGCCACATCCTCATCCTCCTCTCCGATTGGCTTCAGTTTAGTGCTGACCGGCCTATATTAATACCAAAACATTACATACGTTTAAAACGGTTTCGCATGCCCTTGTTTTGCAGTGAGGTATGAAAGTATCATCACCTGGCCTTGATGCAGAAACGGTACTGGATAAGGATGGTGATGCAGAAGAAAATCACACCCTCTATGGCCATGGCAAAGAGATTCTTGCCCACCATGTCCCACGCCAGAGGAGAGCGGAAGCGATTCTCGCCTGAAAACATGCACAAACATGTCAGTAGAAGCAGAAACAGAGTATGATGTGTTGCATGCATGATGCTGAAGTAACGATGCAATGCTCTAGTAAGTATAGAAATACACAGCACACACAAATATGGGTTAAAAATGTTCAGTTTTCAGTCAGCGTTTAATTAGACTGAACTTTTTTAATCATTATTTTTTGGTATTGAATGAATTTATGATATAAATGTTAAAACTGCTTTTGAAAAACAGGCAGCTCACTAGGTTTTGGAAACACGTCAAGGTCTACAAACTAAACTCAGCTTCATACGGCCTTGATGTGTTTCTTAGAATGTGATTATGTTCAGAGGAAAGCGTGTTTGAGCAGCTGCAGTCCTAATGCATTTCCATGGAAATTATCCAGGACATGTTATGTCCACATCTAGATGTCACTTTGACCCGAGGCCCCTAACCAAATCAACATCAGCAATCATTTAAACAATATCGGTGGAAAAAGACTTTCAGCTATCTGTTTGGTTAGAGCGGAAATTCTAAATGAACATTCTAAAAAGAACATTATTTGAACAAATAATAAAGGTTTGATTAGTTATACTGAATAGTGTATTTGTGAGAGTGATACACACCAAATCTCTCCAGAGCGTCAGCCATAGCTTGGTTCTTCACCATGTCAATGAGTCCCCTGCCCAGACAGAAGTGAGGGAAGATCAGGAACACGTTCTTCAAGATGTCGTTGATGCCACCAATCTCCTGAAAAAGCATTGAGGAGAAACAGTCACAGTTCATTTAGGGCTTCTTTTGAATTGGATTACGTGACACATATAATCAAGCACAGCTGAGAAATATGAACTTACATTGCTGCCGAAAAGCTCCAGGACAAACGTGGATACGCTGCCATTTATTCCAATGAGGATGTTAACGCTGGTCAAAACCACATATGCTGTACTGGGAATCTTAAAGAAGAATGACGCTGGGTACATCAGGGGTGTTATGGACCACCTAGATGGACACAAAGAAATGCACATGGCCAAAGCTTTCATATTAGTGATAGTGACATATTTTTAGATATATCATACATATAGTCTATAAGTTTGGGGTCTGTATGATTTTTTAATGTTTTCTAAAGAAGTCTCTTCTGCTCACCAAGGCTGCATTTGTTTGATCAAAAATACAGTAAAAACAGTAATAATGTAAAATATTATTACAATTTAAAATAACTGTATCTTAATATTTTTAAACTGTAATTTATTCCTGTGACGCAAAGCTGAATTTTCAGCATCATTACTCCAGTCTTCAGTGTCACATGATCCTTCAGAAATCATTCTAATATACTGATTTGCTGCTCAAGAAACATTTCTATCAATTTTTGTGGAAACCTTGCTACATTTTTTTTCAGGATTTTTGATGACTGGAGAGTTCAAAAGAAAATCATCTGTAACATTATAAACGTCTTTTCTGACACTTTTGATTAATTTAATGCATTCTTGCTTAATTTCTTCCAAAGAAAAAAAACTTACCGGCCCCAAACATTTGAACAGTAGTGTATGATAAATAGTAAAGGCTACTGGACCGATCTTTTGCGTCTTACCCATAGAGCAACAGCAGGAGGGCGAGAACAGGAAGATTGGTGGAGGACACATAGGCCTCTTGCTGGAAACAGACGAAGATGATGATGACCAGAGTCGCTGGGACAATGTAGTTGCACTGAAGGACAAACATGCAATCAGTCAAAGGGCATTTGAACAGATGTTGATACATTTAAGAGTAAAAACATTTTACAAAATCCTCACCATGTCCCACACAAAGTTGGCCAGCCAGTAGAGGAAGGGCTGCACTCCACTGATGAACTGCATGTGTTTGGCTTTATTCACTCTCTCCTGGATGAGGAACACCACAAAGCTGGCCGGGACGAAAGACATGGCGAAGATGACACAGATGGACACCAGCACGTCAACTGAGGTCGTCATTCTGGGAAGCAGATGGGGTCAAAGGTCAGAGATATCAAGACTGTGTGTGTAAATGGAGTGGAGTATGAACTGCGCTCTTGGTTACTTACAGCGCCACCTGTGAGAGCTGCTCTTTGGTGAGGTTGAGTGGATGGTTGAACGCTTTGATGCCGAATTTGGAGCGATCCAGGCCGGGGGGAAGATTAGCACGCAGGACGGCATTGTTCATGACATTGAGGAACGTGACATTTTATTATTTATGTAGTTCTTTATTGTATATTTAGTGCATATGCAACTTACAATAACAATTTTATACATACATACATATATACAGTATATATACTGTATATATATAATCAATATTTGTTACTATCTATATTACCTAAAGAACTACAAGTACATAAATAACTTACTATAAAAATAATTATATACACAGTATAAATATATATATATATATAAAATCAATATTTGTAACTATCTATATTATCTAAAGAACTACAAGTACATAAAAAACTTACAATAAAAATAATTATATATACACAGTATAAATATATATTATATATATATATATAATCAATATTTGTAACTATCTATATTATCTAAAGAACTACAAGTACATAACTTACAATAAAAATAATTATATATACAGTATATATAAAATATTTGTGTGTATATATATATATATATATAATTTTATTATCAAGTTATTTATGTACTTGTAGTTCTTTATATATTTCTATTATTTAAATATCAATACTTCACAAAAACAATTTATATAATGGCACCTTAAGTTAAGCCGATTTTCTACTGGACAAAAAAAAAGCTGTTTATAAATAGTGTTAACACTGTTAACAATGTGTTAACACTCTGCCAGGAAATCTATTGATGGATTAATCACACTAAGATAAATTTTCATAATCAAGCACTTGTAAGTCTTGTGAAGTCTTTATTTGACAACTTGTCAAAAGAGTGTAAGCTTTCATCATGACCATGATAAACATGGCATCTATGTCTGTAAGGTCAGACAAATACATCTAGCCAGTACTCACCTTCACATTGTTCTTGGTATCGAGACCTCGGATGAAAGTTGACAGGCTTCCCAGAAAGCGGTCAGCTGCGGTTCCCTGTGGGTTGCACAATGAAAACAGGTTGAAGGCAGGTAAATCCCAAACATTGAGCAACAACTGCTTTCAAGATTATGAGTCCTAGCTGGTGTTTAAACATCAGTCATTAACCTAACACAGGAGACATACCGCTTGAAGACTGAAGCGGTTACGAATGTGAGAGATGGCATCGGTGATCTCATCACCAGGGGGGAGGGCCTGAGAGCTTCTAGCACCCAATGAGAATCCACCATACCTGCAAAACAGCCAATGAGAAACCGATTTGAGGCAAAAATCTTCCACTGGATTATTATTACTTTCCTCATCATAATAGATATGCACTGATAAGTTTACCTGAATTCGTTGACCCAGAGCTTGTTCTTCAAGCTGGACAGACAAAACAACACAACACAGAGTTAAAGCACTGTGAGGAGAATGAAAACCAGAAACATCAAGCAAGCCTTTACTTCTGGATTGGCTTAATTTACCTTTTTCCAATAATCTGTGCATATGTTTTCACCAAGTAGTCTGAAATGTTTCTGCCTGTCAGATTCTGCAAGGTTTCATCAGTGGTGACTTTGATCTAAGGGATATCAGAAGAGATCGTTGTACTGTCATTGAAACATAATAAAGCAATATTGCTATTGAAGAAGCACAGTATTTGGTGAAAATGTCTACCTGAGGCGGTGGCAGACCCCCTGCGCCTGGCGGACACTCGGGAAGCATCTTTTTCCTTCCTTCACAGCTGCACTCACACAGAGGCGATGGGTTTTCCATACTCCAGTTCCCTTTTACGAATATGTCCTGAACGGTCTCGGGAATCTCTGGAACCATCCACTCTCCATCTTTAATCGGACATGATTTGCTACTTTCCACAAAAAAAAATTAATAAAATTAATTCCCCACTTTTTTTTTTACTTATTGGATACTCAAATCTATGGAAGCCTGTTTCTGTCACTGAATAACAAATAAAAAAAGGCAACTGTGACCTTTTATCTCACAATTCTGACTTTTTTCTTTCAATTGTGAGTTTACATCTCACAATTCTGATTTTTTTTCTCACAATTGAATGATATAAACTCACAATTGTGAGTTCTAAAGTCAGAATTGTGGGATATAAACTCACAGTTGCGGTAGTTTATATCTTGCAATTCTGACTTTTTTTCTCGCAATGCTGACTTATTTTCTCAGAATTGTGAGATAAAAATTCAATTTGCGAATTTTAAAGTCCAATATTGATATTTTTTTAAATTGTGTGTTTATATCTCACAGTTCTGACTTCATAATTCGCAATTGCATACAAACTCGCAATTCTGATTTGTTTCTCACAATTGCGACTTTATATCATGCAATACTGACTTCTTGACGCACAATTACTAGTTTGAAAATATCTTGAAATTCGGAGGCGAAAAAACGTCACAATTGCGAGTTGCAATGACCTTTTTAATTTTTATTCAGTGGCAGAAACCAGCTTTTATATACAAATCTATATAGATAATCTCTGATAATTGATAAATGTTGTAAAATCGATAAATAGATATCTCTGATAATAACTAAATAATTGAAATAAAGGACTGGGATTTTAATTACAGGAATTTTCATAGTTGATTGTCAATTAAAATAAAGACTCAATTAAATATAAGAATCTTCTAGATGCAAATGTATTCATTAATATTTTTTATTTACAACAAAGCAATATTGGAAAAACGTTTGAAGACTCACGCAGTGTTTTGCTCGTCTGTGCATTGTTCACTGTAAGCGGGATTGTCCATCAGAGCTTCAAGTAACTTGTTTGTGTGTCTGTCCTCTGGTGCATCATTGCTGTAGTCAGAAACCAGACATTAGACTCTCAAAGAATCATGGGAATTAAAGCACAGACGCAAGTGTGTGGATGGTAGCATATACCTGAAGAAGGAGAACTGCTCCTCATACATGCTGGGCTCCAGAGCGAGACTGGGATACTTTCCGAAGGGAGGGACAATGAGGCTGAAGACCAGAGCGATGCATACGAACACAGCAGGAAGCACAATCTGGAAAGATGCGTTTTGAAGTATATTACATTTAAGGATCTGCAAACAGACAATACAGAATATTGTATGAAGACCATACCTGAGCAAAGAAACCTTTCCGGGAACGTCGGGCGTACAGGAAGCGTTTCCAGAGCAAAGCTACAAACTGCTGTCTCTTCAGACTCCAGCCCTTCACCTGGTACGAACCTTTACCATCAGCGCCACCTAACCAGTCCGTCTCACGAGATTCTGCAGGTGCACATCAACCCACAAACAGTTTAATAATAATAATAATAATGCTTACCAAATGCCATATCTTCCAGTAAATAAGCAAAAGGAATAATAATAGATTTTCAGTCATATGAAATCACATGCACCAAAATAAGAATACATAGCAATAAAATGAACAAATTAATCACTGAATCAGTTTCAAACTGATTAACTAAAACAGACAGTTTGAAGTGAATCACAGAAATAAAAAGAATTCCAATAAATAAATAACATTTAAAAGCGCATTCAAATCATTACTGTTATCATTAACTAAAACAGAAATATATATATTTTTTAAATGTACACTAATTGATATAAAATAAACATTAACTGCAATAAAATGAAATATAAAAATTACTTTATTTTAGTTATTTGCCAAGGCAATATTTCTAAATTTAGTTATAATTTCACTCTGACATGAAAAAATAAACATTAAAAATAAAAAACCTAATAAAAACAACAAAAACAAATAACAAAATGACTAAAACATTAACTAAAATTTAATTAAAAAAACATAAAAGTAACTATAAAAATAAAAATAAATAAAAATTTCAAACACTACAATAGTGTAAAATAACACTGACTCAAATGATAAAAAAAAAAAAATCTAAATGAAAATACTGGCCATGCTCTAGACCACATATGAACTGACATCAAACTTCAACACATGAGATGATGGTTCAGATTTCAAAATATATTTAAAGTAAGTGGGATGTATGAAGGATGGGTAAAGTAACTACCTGGATCACCTTCTGAGTCATTGAAATCAAAGTCGTCTTCAGTGAAAGGCTTCAGGCAGCTCTGATGGTCACCAAAAGCGTGTCTGCGGTTCCTGCGTGCAGGTATAATCCCATCTGATCCACGACACAACGGGAGTAAGTCATGTGTTTCCAGAGACACTATTGCTAAATGTTTACATAAAGCATTGACAACAGTGAAAGTAAAATGTGTTCGGCTTTACCTGACATCTCAGCATCAACACCGTTGTCCTCTGCCACTTTGAGGAAAATCTGCTCAAAATAATCAAATACAAGCCAATTATATTCACATTCTTGCATGAAACGAACTGAATGAACTAAAGAGATTTGAAATGTTTTCAATGCTTCGTTACCTCCTCCAGGGTTGTGTCAGAGATGCCGTAACTTGAAATGCCGAGGTCAGTGAGCCGGTCGTCGATCTCATGGAAGAGCTCCACAAACGCTCCGTCTTTGGCCGACTCGTAAGGCAGAACGTATGTGATCTCGTGCCCGAGATCTTCGACCAGTCGGGCTGTAGGAACGTGCTTGAAAATCACATTGGAGATCAAGGAGATGTCTATAATATGGAAAGAGTTGAGAAAACATTCAAAATGCGTGTAGGACTAGAGCTTTGCTCCAAAACCAATGGGTTTGGAATAATATGAGGGTGAGTAAATTTTTGGATGAACTATCCCTTTAAGAGTTTATTAACTCTATACATCAGTGTTATTTTTGTATTATTTATAGCGTTTTAATTTTTATTCATATTTTTAATTAGATTTATATTTTTATATTTTTAGTTTTCAATTTAATTTTAGATTCACTTCCAGTCATTTTTATTAGTTTTGTTTTTAGTATTTTTATTAAATAAAAATTTTATAATAGTGCTGTCAAACGATTAATCGCAATTAATCACATCCAAAACAAAAGTTTTTGTTTGCATAATATATGTGTGTGTTCTGTGTATGTTTATTATGTATATATAAATACACACACAAACAGCAGTACACACACATATATTATGTAAACAAAAACTTTTATTTTGGATGCGATTAATCGCGATTAATCGTTTGACAGCACTAGTAAATATTAATATTTAGTTTAAATTATTTTTATTTCTAGGTAAGATTTATCATTTTTGTCTATCTAATATTTAGTTTTCATTTATCTTACTTCCGTTTTTAGTTTTAGTTATTTATTTTAGTGCTTCAGCTTAACCTAATTTCAGTTAGCTGCCTATGCAACATTTTTAATTTTTTAGTTTTCCATTTAATTTTTAGTTATTTCACTTTTAGTTTTAGTATTGGTTCAGTTTTATTTTAGTTAGCAAGTACAGTGATTGAGCTTAAACTTATTTCAGTTACTTGCTCATCAACATTTCTAATTTTAGTTTTCCATTTCATATTTATTTTTATTTCAGTTTTATTTTTTTAATTTCAGTTAGTAACTTTAGTGATTCGGTTAGTTCAGTTTTGTTTAGTTTCAGTTTTCCATGTAACATTTCTATGTATTTTACATGTATTTATTTTAGTTCAGCTTTAGTTTAATTAACGATATAGTAGAATAGTTTTAGTTAACGATAATGACCCCGCTATATACCTATGGTGGTGGTTTCACTTTCATGGTCGCTGCCCAGTCCAGCATCAGAGCTGCTCTCAGATACACTGTCCTCCTGCAGAGACAATGAAAATCACAAAATATGGCACCAAGAAAACTTTAGGGTCAGTAACATAAATATGGAGATTCCCTTATAGCCAAACTACATATTAAACATGCGTACCTTCTTGAGGCTTGCTTTGGAGTAGGAGACGGTGCTGCTGGAGGTGCGGCAGGAGCTGACCGAGAGATCGAAGTCCTTCTTCACCAGCGTCAGGTAATATCCCGTTCCCAGCTGGGTCTTGAGGAACAGAGAGGAGCCCACACAGCACAGCTTCCCGTGGGAGATGATGGCAATGCGATCCCCCAGGATATCGGCTTCGTCCATGTGGTGGGTGGACAGGATGATGGTGCGTCCTGAAGGTAAAACCACACGACTTCATGGACGTTTCAGGAAAATCAACACGACAGTGTTTGCTAAAACAGAATCTGCCTACCTTGGCGATACTTGAGCAGCAGGTCCCAGATGCCCCGGCGAGCGTAAGGATCGACTCCAGCTGTGGGCTCATCCAGGATCACGACCTTTGACCCTCCAACAAACGCCAGCGCTACTGATAACTTCCTCTGCATTCCTCCTATAAGGACCATAACACTTAGTTCCGTTACTGTTTCATCCTAGTCACAGTATATGAGTATTTTTATACCACAATACAGTTATTTTTTGCTGGAAATTCAACAAAAAACAAATCATACGCTACTGTGCTAAAGCAATAAGCCCCGTGAAGCCGTGGTTTACAGTGAATTTACAACCGCTAAGGGGCATTGTTAGGCACGACGCAAAAACC
>NW_015643175.1:87335-88115 GCF_001515625.1 Sinocyclocheilus rhinocerous | reverse complement strand
TCCTCAGAATCGGTTGTGGTTGCAACAGAGTGGGTGCCGAGCAACACACAGAAGTAAACAAAGGTGTATGTTTGTAGTGTAATTTACAACAGCTTCGAACGCGGCTCAACCAATCAGAATCAAGGACCGGAACTAACCGCTTTATAAATATTAATTTTATTCAGCAAGGATACATTAAATTGATCAAAAGTGACAGTAAAGACATTTACAATGTTACAAAAGATTTCGGCTTCAAATAAATGCTGCTCTTGTGAACTTTTTATATCTATCAAAGAACCCAGGGGGGAAAAAAATGTATCACTGCAGCACAACTGTTTTCAACATTGCTATTAATAATAAATGCTTCTTAAGCAGTAAATCAGCATATGAAATTGATTTCTGAAGGATCATGTCACACTGAAGTAATGATGCAGAAAATTCAGCTTTGATCACAGGAATAAATGAGATTTTACAACATATTCAAATAGAAAAACTCTTATAAAAGGTACAGCAAAATCTCTGCCGTTACACAGTGTACTTTCCGTACCTGAGAGCTGGTTGGTGCGAGATTTGCGTTTATGAGGCAGGCCGAGGTCCATCACAATCTGCTCCATCTCCGACTTCACCTTCTCCTCAGGCAAACCCTTCAGACGTGCATAAAACCAGATGTGCTCCTCCACGGTGAGCCTGAAACACATCAACAAGAACTTTAAAGCTGCTTATTATTTATCATTTATCATTATTTTGTGTTGCAAACAAAAAACTGAGCTACTAATATGTGACCCTGGAGCACAAAAGTCT
>NW_015643175.1:61185-85291 GCF_001515625.1 Sinocyclocheilus rhinocerous | reverse complement strand
TATATTAAAACTTCATTTTTGATTAGTAATATGCATTGCTAAGAACTTCATTTGGACAACTTTAAAGCCGATTTTCTCAATATTTAGATTTTTTTTGCACCCTCAGATTCCAGATTTTCAAATAGTTGTATCTCAGAATAATATTGTCCTATCCTAGCAAACCATACATTAATGGAAAGCTTATTTATTCAGCTTTCAGATGATGTATAAATCTCAATTTCGAAAAATTGACCCTTATGACTGGTTTTGTGGTCCAGGGTCACAAATCTACTTTTGGTGTAACGTACATGCTAAACAGGACATTATGCTGCGGACAGACGCCCAGGTTTTGGCGTATAGTGTTCAGATCGGTGCAGATGTCTTTGCCCTGGATGTAAGCGGTGCCCGAGGTGGGTGGAAACAGGCCAGTGAGGATAGACCTAAGAAAGCAAGAAATATTGAGCTTATCTTATTTACATCATAACAGTATTAACATCAGATATAAAAGGATCCGAGCTGTCGTACATGGTTGTGGTTTTCCCAGCACCGTTGTGCCCCAGGAAGGAGGTGATCTGACCCTCATAAAAACCCAGAGTCAAACCGTCCACCGCTAGTTTGCCGTTGCTGTAGACCTTCACCAGGTTCTCGATGTAAACACCTGGATCCAGATGAGCCGGTTCTTCTTCAATGCATACAGCTAGAAAACAGAGAGTAAACAGCGTCTTTGAGTAGAGTCTTTGCATGCAATATTTAGATTTTTCATGTCGACCATTTTTGTTTGGCTCCATCCTGAAAAATCTAGCGTAGCTTTAGTTCTGGCAGGTCCCGTTAGTCAAGCTCGCATCAGATGACTCTCAGCTGATCCCCATTAACCTATAGGATACGACACCTATATAAGCTTTCATATATAAGGTCCCTCAGTATTATCAGCAGTTTTCGCATTGCTCAGTAGCTAATTACCCTCCTCCATCCCCAACTCCTCCTCTGTCAGTCAGGATTCAGCCTTCTGATTCTCCTTTGAATCAGACTAATTCTAAAATGTGTACATAACATTATTGAACTTTAACGATATCTGCAATACATTTATGTTGGTTCTGTTCTGTTTACCCTGGGGGGGTTATCGCTGCTCTCCCTGCTCTCATCCATGCTAGGCTGCATGGATGCGCAGGGAGTTCTTGCCCAGAACAGAACCATACCGCCAATCCAAACTGTATGCTAATTGTCAATCATCTTTGACGATGGTGGTCCTGACAGAACTAGAGCATTCTGGGAAATTAAGACATACATAAATATTAGATTTTGGGTTTCATTTCTCTACCTTCAGCATTTTCTTTCTTGTTGGTCGGTGCTGATGTAATCCCACCACATTTCTCTCCACACCAGTATGACTTGGTGAAGGGGAAGTACCAGGGTCGTGGGATGCCGTACTGACCTGTCGGAGTGACATTTTTAGACCATGAGAAACTTACCCAAGCTGTCAATGTCTTGAAAGTACATCTCTTCATAAAGCCACGTACCTGGAAACACAGCTTCAATGTACCAGGTCATGACAGCGTAGAGCACCGAATCGAAGAGCATGAGCGAGATGGATGTGGTGAGGCTGTAGCTGTCCTCCTGCATGGGGCTGGAGAGCAGGTTACTCCACTGGATGCCCACACCCTGCTCCTCGAACAGAGCAAAGTACTCGCAGCCGAAGCCAAACGCCACCGGAGACAAGAGGCTCTGAGGAAAGAGAGACAGAGGCGTTCAATACATGACGGGACATAAACAGCAAAGGTCAGGGGTGTAGAAAATGTAATAAGAAATGAATAATAAAAAATAAGATGAAAATGAATAATAGAAATTGATTAAAATAATGAAAAAAAACAATTGAATAAATTGAAATAAATAAAAAATTTGATTATAATTGATAAATGCATACAAATTAGATTAAACTAAAACAATGATTATAATAAATAAATGCATAAAAACTGGATTAAACAAAAAAAGGAGAAAATAAAAATTTATTACAATAATAAAAATTAACAATAAAATAGATTAAAATAAATCAATAAAAATTTGATAATAAATGTATAAAAACTAAACTAAAAAAATATTTGATTAAAATAACTAAATAAAATGTGTATAGAATTTTAATAAAATTGTTAATAATAATAAAAAAGTAAGTAAATAAATGCTAAAATAATTAAATTAAAATTATATTAAAATAAACATATTGATAAAAATGAGATTAAAATAAAACAATAATAGATAATAATAAAAAATGTAATAAAAATAATAAATTCAATAAATAAATAGATTACAATAAATATGCAATAAATAAATAAATATTAGTTAAAAATAAATACATACAAATTTTGTTCAAAATAAATAAATTAATAAAAATGTAATTAAAAATAAATGTTTAAAATAAAAATTTATAATAATTAAAATTTAAATAAATAGCTAAAAATAAATAAATATTTGATTAAAATAAATAAATCAATAAATACATCTACAGTATCTACAGTAATTTAAACATCTTACAATATTAATTTTCACAGTATAAACTGGGTCTTTATAACACTAAACACACTATATAGATGGCTCGCATGAGAATGATTATATTTGGGGGTCCGCAGCATCTAAAATATTGAAAACCCATGGCGCTGGGTATTGCAAAAGGCAAAGCAGATGACATTTAAGAAATAAAATTCACACTCACCACTACTACTTTGGCTCCAAAGCCGACGTAATCCTGCCAGGCCACGCACAGCACATAGGGAAGGTAGAGAGTGAAGTATATGATGCCCCCGCAGGCCGCGGCGAGGTTAGCGCGGGAGAAGAGCGTGCTGATCAAGAAACACTGCATGATGGTCACGACCGCAAACGAGGCTAGGAACAAGTAGACTACACCAGGATCACTGTACGGCAGCAGATTCCCCATCTGAGCAAACATGACAAACAAAATCAAGTTAAGTAGTTGATAGGGTTATATTTTTCTATCAGTCTTTGACAATACGCACCTTCAGGATGAGCACCAGCAGGGCGGCGCTGATGAGCAGTGGGATCAGGCTACTGATGAACCAGCTCAGCCACAAGATGCCATTATCCAGACCCATAATCCTCATGGTCTCCTTGAGCCGGGCGTGAAGTATATGATGCCCCCGCAGGCCGCGGCGAGGTTAGCGCGGGAGAAGAGCGTGCTGATCAAGAAACACTGCATGATGGTCACGACCGCAAACGAGGCTAGGAACAAGTAGACTACACCAGGATCACTGTACGGCAGCAGATTCCCCATCTGAGCAAACATGACAAACAAAATCAAGTTAAGTAGTTGATAGGGTTATATTTTTCTATCAGTCTTTGACAATACGCACCTTCAGGATGAGCACCAGCAGGGCGGCGCTGATGAGCAGTGGGATCAGGCTACTGATGAACCAGCTCAGCCACAAGATGCCATTATCCAGACCCATAATCCTCATGGTCTCCTTGAGCCGGGCTTCCTTCTCGTACACCACACCCTTGATGATGATGGCCACCGAGTACATCCAGGCCAGAGTCATGAACAGAGGCATGGAGCGGCTCATTACCCGCAGGAAACTAGGGCAGAGCAGACAGGATGGGTTACACCTTCAGTATGAAGATAATCAATGGTGCTGATAAAACACGCAGGAGCACGTCTGTTTCAAAAGATATCTGCTAAGATACAGTTTAGGGCAAAAGCAGCATCATGTACATCTCTTAATCTCATAATGCACTGAAACAAGCCCAGTATAGTTAATAATTGGCAGTTATACCCAACATTTGTGTTTTTATGCTTATTATAATATCACATTCTTAGCTCGGCAACATCCTAACTCTACTGAAATCAAATGTATAGCACACCAGATTGGTCACTTTTGAGATTTTACTTCAGTTGGTATGAGATAGCATAGAAAATGCATTAGAGGGGTTTTCAAACTAGGGTCTGTGAGGGAATAATAGGGAAATGTTTAGATAAAAACAATGTGAAAAATAAATAAATAAATAAAGAATTTAAAAAAGAATTTTCAAAATAGATTAAAATAAATAAATAATTAAATTGAAATAAATAAATAAATACATTTTACAGTAAAGAGAATAAAAATATACATATTTAGATTTAAACAAATAAAAGTAATATGAAAGTACGTTAAATAGATGAAAGTAAAATGTATTAAAAATGGATAAAAAAAATGAAATTAACAAACAATAACAGCAATTTGATTAGAATAAAAAATAAACAAACAATACAAATTAGATTTAAATAAATATAAATAATTTTTAAATAAACAAAAAAACAAAAAATAAAAGTAGAATTTTTAGAATAGTAGAATTAAAAATATTAAAGTAAAATGAATTAAAAACATACAATTTTAAATTGAAATAAGCAAATAATAACAGCAATTTGATTAAGATAAATCATAAATAAACGATACAAATTAGATTTTAAATAAATAAAAATCATTTGTAATTAAATAAATAAATAAAGTAGAAAGTAGAGTAGAAAAAATAAAACTAAATTAAATAAAACTAAAATCACACTTTATACATATTTATAATTGTTCACATTTTAAATTGAAATATACATGAATAAATAAATACAGCTGCCTTTTGAGGATATTAGGATGGGGGTCACTCTCTTGCATGAAGACCTGTGGCATCTAAGACCCTTTGAAAACCCTTTCAAGACAGCAGTGCAGCACAGAGCCTAATTGTTACTGATTTGTTTTTGCATGACACTGTGAACGAAACCCGAGTTTCAGAGTTCATTTAAAGCTCAATTTAAAGGCTGAAGAATGCCGTTTCTTACATGTCGTCCACATAGCATGGATAAGGCATCTGCTGGATGTAAACCCCCGTTTTCTCCTTGCTGCCGGTCAGAGCTCGTATGATCCCGTGTTCAATCACGTCCTGCAGGTAGGAGAAGCCACCCCAGATGTACCGCAGGTCTTCAAACGGGTCCGCTCGAGGACCGGGATCCCAATACCTACAGCGAAACGCAACCATCAGCTCTCAAAGACTCCAGTTAAAATCCCGTTCATTTTCTCCATAATCAGAAACGCATGTCTCCTACCCGTCCTTGATCTTGTTGGTGCGCTCCACGTTATCGATGTCCATGCGGATCTTGTAGTTGACGTTGGGCGGCAGGTCAGACGTGTTGGCCTGCATGTCAGGAAACACTATCCCAGCCCAAAACTTGCGGTCATCCAGCAGACGCATGGACTTGTTTACCAAACACTCCTCGTTAGCCACCGGCTCCAGCTTATCCAAGTTCACACACTTCAGGGGAGAATGAAAATAAACAGTTTATCGGAAAGAAGTCGGGGTCAGGCTGACCGAATGATGCAATTCTGCCAATCAAAAAAATCAGGGCCAGTTTACACGAGTATTTAATAAAATAACCAGTCAGTTCGGCTAACTTTGGACTGGCTTGACCTGCTTTGGTGGGTTGCAGCATAATTGATTTGTCAGTGTAATTCAGTGGAGAACTGAGAAGTGTTTCTTTATCCGACAGAGCAACACACTGACCCAGCAACGTAAGACATGAACTGAAAACACAGATTCAGTTTTTCTAGATCCATTTGATTGATTAGCAGCCATGCCCACATAATCACTGACATTATCAGTCAAGTCAATTCTAATGAAGAAGCCAGTCAGATCTGATCTTTGTGTTTGTGAAGACGAGTGTGTAGACATGCGTACCTCCATGAACCGTGAGATGGTCTGGATGGCCTGATCCGTCTCGTTGAACGCTTCCCGCCATGTGTACGCTGAACCATGGGGACGTGTGTCCTCTGAAGCCTTGGACAGAAAGCTGGACACGTCCTCCACGCGCCAGTTCATCCCGCTTAGCTTGGCGTTAAAGAAGCGAGCGCTAGCGTTGTTCTGGAGGAGCGTCTGTTTAGGAGAAATAGCATTCAATTAATTATTGAAATATTGTGTAGCTAATAGCCATACAAGACAAATGGCTTCTGGTAGTATAAATTAGTGCATCAATATACAGTATGTAGACAAAAAACAAAATTATTTTACAAAATTATATCAGATCATCAAACAAATTTTAATATCACACAAAGATAATGCACGTAAATACATTATATTTGTGTAATATTCAAATTAGTTTGATGATCTGAATCTTTTAAGTGTGACAAATATGCAAAAAATTTAAAATAAAAACAAGAAGGGGGCAAAAACCTTTTTTAACGGCACTGTACATGCTAATTTTAAGCCATTTTATTAAACACTTAAGCACATATACTTTATACTGTGAAAATGTACTTTTATAAAGATGTTTTTTTTATTTTCTATTAAGTTAAATTGTTTTTTTTTCTACTTATTTTTGGTGCATCGTTTATTTATTTTAATCCAATTTTAATTCATTTGTTTCAATCAAATTTCTATTTATTTATTTATTTCTGGTACTATAAATTAGTGCAGTAATAAATGTAAACAAAAAAACAAAATGTTAAAACTATGATATAATACTTTTTTTTTTTTTTTACAAATTTATACATGTATACTTTACACTGTGAAACGTAATATTAAAAAGATGTCTAAAATAATGTATTTATTTTATATTAAGTTAAATTATTACATTTTTCCATACTTATTATTGTGCTGTACTGTTAGATGCATTATTTATTTAAATATATATTTTAATCTAATTTTTATTTATTTATTTACGGTACTATAAATTAATGCAAATGTAAAAGTAAATGTAAACAAAACAATAAATAATCAAATTTTTTCATAATTTGAAAACATTTTTATCACACACTTTTAAGCATACTTTATGCTGTGAAAAGGTAATATTATAAAGATATCTAAAATATTTGGAAAATATTTTTAAGGTAATTAAAGTCTTATTATATTTATTACATATTTATTATATTATGTTTTATAAAGCATTTCATTAGGCTATTGTACGGTACTGTAAATTAGTGCATCAATAATTAAATTAATAACACTTTAATAAAAATTAATCCAATTTATATTTGTTTTAATCTAATTTCTATTTATTTATTTACTTAATTACTTGCTTGCTTACTTAATTTTTCTGCACAACCTTGCATGAAAGTCATGCACATAGCAATGTGACAGCAAGTTAAGCATTTGTGCCTATGACAACAAAACACCTAATGCAGCACACGTTTTCATTCGTTTAGCTACAAATAGGTCCCCAGAATTCTCCAAGGATATGAAGATCTCCAGTAATAAGTGTGCGTCCTGCAGAGCACCACACATTGTGTGCCATGCGAGTTCAGTAGTGAGGTTAAAATGCAGTATGGCTTTTGTCCAAAAGGTGGCAGTGTGAAGTTCACCATTGGAGCTTCTCGCAGCACAGTCATGGAACAGTGTCTTTTGTTTCAGGAATGTTATCTGTGCTCAGACAGGTGTGTGTGTGTGTGTGTGTGTGTGTGAGAGAGAGACACACCCGAACGAGGTCCATCTCCTCACTGTTCTCCATGAAGTTCCAGATTTTGGGTCTCATCTCTTCCCACATGCCGCCGAGGTCCCTGAGCACACCGAGCTCCTGAAACGTCTTATTGACCTGAGACAAACAGAGAGACAGTTAGGATGCTCCTCTAGATTGAGTTCTTCAAGGTACTGATAGGGACTGCTGGATTGATATATATATATATATATATATATATATAGATAGATAGATAGATAGATAGAGACAGAAAGAGATATATAAAATATATAAGAATATTGTATATACTGTACTTCAGAAATCAGACATATTTGTCTGAATTTATATTTTTCATGATCTTCAAAACCTTTTGATCTACAGGTTTCTGCTTAAATTACTAGATTAATATAAATTGTGTCCATATTTTATGCAATTACATGAAATTAAGTTAAAATATAAGTTTTGATTTTTTTTTTTTAGATTTAGATTTTTACAAGTATTGATTTGTTTAACATGTTTTAGTCACTACATATTCCTGTATTTCCTTTTTATGTGTTATTTCAGTTTTGTTGTTGTTAACTAATACAACTACTAAAAAACAGTTTTCATTCATTGAAATAATGTAGTATATATATAATATAATATAATATAATATAATAGCCAAAATAATATTACACTAGAAAAATTTAAACTTAAACAAAAAAATATATTGCTCTGGCAACTAGCTGAAATAAAATAAATATAATAAAATATAAAACAAAATATGTTTAAGTTGAAGTTGCTAAAATAAAATTACTTCAACTAAAACATTTTTTTTTTTTACTAAAAATAGCCAAAATAAAAATTAGCTGAAGCAATAAATAAATAAATAACAAAAAATGTATAAAACAAATTTAAATTAAAATGAAAACATAAAAATGGAAGCTGATTCAAAATATTAATAAATGCTATATGGAAACTACTAAAGTAAGACTGTTTCTGATGACTTTACTATCAGAAACAACTATTAAAGCCAGTAATAATACAGAATGAGAATGTTTGTCCAAATCTTTGACTCACAGAAACCTGGTCAACACTAATCATTAGTTTCTCTCATTAGTGTCTCCTGACCTCTTGTATGATCCTCTGGGTGGCAGGGGTGTCTGGGGTGTACAAGATCTTCCCCATGAGCAGCGGCTTCAGAGCCCTCCAGATCATGCGGGATACGGGACTCGACTCCAGGCCCTTCATCATGCTGTTGCAGTAGGGCGCTAAAGAAAAGAGGTTTTTCAACAATTTAGCAGGGTACGTGAAATATTTAGTATTCGCAAACAATGGAAAAAAGAGCAATGCAGCTTCGCTTACTGGAGGAGTTGTCGTAAACGGGCTCGCTGTCGCTGTCATTGCCGTAGTTCCCGAACAGGGCCTTGTAGTTGTTGTCCTCATACCAGTTGAGGGACTTGATCTTCAGGCCTCCGCCCTCCGGGTGACCGCAGACGATACGGGACACGGCCTGGTACATGTGGTTGGGGGACTGTGTGCTGTTGCCCGTCAGGTACAGGATCTCATTGCGCATGTCCCGCCAGCTCTTCATACTCCCAAGCTGAGAAACAGTGAGAGTCAAAAAAAGAGTCAAAAAGTCCTTAGATTTCAGTAGAAGTCTTTATACAAACAACCATTCAAAAGACTGCCGTTGATAAGATTTTTTCATGTTTTTGAAAGAAGTCCCTTCTGCTCACCAAGGCTGCATCTATTTGATCAAAATACAGTAAAACTGTAATATTATTACAATGTAAAATAACTGTTTTCTATTTGAATATATTGTCAAATGTAATTTATTTCTGTGACGCAAAGCTGAATTTTCAGCATCATTACTCCAGTCTTTAGTGTCATGCATGATCCTTCAGAAATCATACTAAAATGCTGATTTGATGCTGAAAGAAACATTTATTGTTATTATCAATGTTGAAAACAGTTGTGCTGCTTTTTGTGGATTTTTTTTTTCACGTTTCTTTGATAAATAGAAAGTTCAAAAGAACAGCATTTATTTGAAATAGATTTTTTTGTAACATTATAAATGTTTTTACTGTCACTTTCGATCAATTTAATGTCTTTGCTGAATAAAATGATTAATTTCTGGCTGATTTTTTGTTGCTGTTGTCATTTTTCATGAAATATCATGAAATATCTTTTTATTTACAGAGATATGTTCGTTTCCAGAACCTCAATATCTTTTCTTTGTCTGAATCTTACAAACTTAAAGGGGTCATATGATGCGATTTCAAGTTTTCCTTTCTCGGAGGGGGCTTTGTTGAAAACGACGCGTTTGAAAGAGGCGGGGCATAGAGGACCTACAATAATGTACAGTATTTGAAAAATAATGTGTTTTTTGAACATTAAAGCATGTCAACATATTCTGTTACACCAAATACACATAATAATGATCTTTAAAATAGCATCATATGACCCCTTTAAAATAAAAGATCAAATGAATGACATCGAAAAGACACGGATGAGTGAAGAACCGCGTGATGGTCAAACGTCACAAAACGTTTGCTTATGCTAAATAAGTGCTTAAAACTGTTTGTCTGACGTTGAGAAAAGCAAACGTAAACACCACAGCACCCTGGACTGTGTTTAGTCAGTTCTCTCAAAGTACAGCTGCTTCAGGAAAGAGAGAGACTAATATTCATTTCAAAACTGGCTATCCCGTTACTGGGTGTCTTAAAGTGTGCAGTCCACATGCCTGCCTGCATTTGGGACATTATACCTCTATGTGTCAGAGGGTGTGTTGTCACTGTCAGCTGAAGGGTGTTACCGACACTGACCAAACCCAAACATAACAATAATAATACAGAAACATGCTTATTGCTCCTGGATGTCTGTATTGTGCAGCCATTTTTATTATGTCGTTATTTCCTCGCCATTGTATGTCATGATATATACTGCTGTTTTAATGTGAAACACGAAAAGAGAAATTTGCACATATTTCACGATTTCACAACAGCTTTGTGTGAGGAACAGACTAAATGTAAGTTGATAGTATTCTCATTTGCGTTCACTTTCATTGAATAACGGTTTGAATTTCAGTCAGTTCCTCACATGACACTATCGTGTGACTTAGAAAATAGCACATGCAGTAATGATGCTTTTATTTTTAAATCAATCAAAAAGCCTCATTTCACATTCTAAACGGACAAAACGGCCTACACAGGTTTGGAAATGAGGCTAAGAAAATAATGATGGTTAATTATTTTTAAGTACTGAGAGAAAAACCGAGCAAAAGTATAAAAATAGACGATGAATGTAAGTGTCTTCAGGGTAATCCAGAGCGTGGAGAGGAATGAAAGGGAGTTTATGAAAACCGTATCTTGTGCCGCTTGCCCGCCAGCAAAAACAGAGCCGCTGCTGTGACACGCTCACGCATGCCTGCCGAGGACGAGGTTACTATCGGTCATTCTCCTGATGAAACCGAAAGAGACCTCAAGAGCACAAAATATAACTGACATTTCCATCACATTAATGGATGCATGCGGAAAAAGTGGGCTATATATGAGAATTATGGCATGATGATAATGAGAGCATTTTCATTTTATGAGATAAATGGATGGCTTTATGTGGTGTTACATAAGCATTTGCGTGAACGGGTTATAGTCGGTCAGGTTTGTAAAAGATGAGTCAATATGATTCACAGGGCTGTAAACACTTTTGTCATGTGTGCAATTTCCAAAATCACCATCAACACATCTGAGAAGCAAACAAAGAGTTTTACAGCCGGGTTTATTCACTTATCCACACATTTCCATTCACTTCAACAGGGAATGAACATAGCCAATAGGAATCACACGTGCAGATAACCATTAAAAATTATTTTATTATATCATCAAATTATTTTATTAAAATTATATTATTTATAATATTATAATTATATTTATTTTATTTATATTTTATTATACTTTATATTTATATTATATTTATTATATTATTTTCTCAAATAATATTACATTATTTGAGATAAATTAAATGCTAACTGAAATATATTTTAAAAACTTTTTAAAAATGCAGTTTAACTTCAAGTACTAAAATAACTCAAATAAAACAAATAAAAACTATAGAGTCATTTAAAAAACCTAATAAAAAACAAAAAATACTAAAACTTTAACTAATGTTAAAATGAAAATAAATTCAAAATATGAATAAAATCTATAACAGTAAACAATACTAAAATAGCACCGTCCTTTAATTCTGCAAAGCTAATGTGCATTTTTACTGGAAGAATGAGATCAGTTCGCCCACATCATCCAGGGGTCTCATTAGGAAATTATTCATCTGTTCCCGCTCTTGCGCATGCGATTGCTAGTCATAGAAGAGATCTATTGTTATAGCTGTCACCTTGTAAACTATCATGAGGTGTCTGAGGAAGCCCTGGAGGCCAGACAGACATGCAAACACAGCCGAGTAACTGGAGAAATAAAGCATGACCTGGAGTAACCTCTCTGCCTCTGGCTTTAGCGAGGGTTACTGGAGTTCAGCTCGCATGTCTGCAAGGCTTATGTGAGAACAAAGAGGAAGTAATGCTGGTCTGGCCAGCATTGGCGTCGACTCGATTTCTGTTTCTGTTTCAAGCGATAAAACCGGGAAGAGATTGCTTGTGAGACACATTCCCCATGAACAAATGCCCTGTGAGATGATGTGGAAACAGTAAGTGTGTCCCTGTTTCACTTCTAAGAGCAAGTTACTTCACATTTGTCGAGCTCTGCACTTTTTGCCCAGCGCTGGCGGGAACCGGGAGTCTTATGATGGGCCACTCTACCGCTGCTAACTCACTTAACGCTCAGGTTTGGTTTCTAAACGCTGGACACCAAATACTTGCGAGCAGCAACACTGAGTGTACGGCTGAAATGTCAAGCGTCAGCTCTGTGGTTTTTCTAAGGGACAAAGACGTGTGGGATGCTAACCGAAATAGCTATTAACAGAACTTTCTGTCTCTTTAAGCAAAACAAGTTTCTTGTTATATCTTGATAGGGCCAAAGGCGGGTTTCACAGCGATGGTGTAGAAGGACCATTTTGGGTCCCCAAAGAACCTTTCAGTGAACATTTTTTAAAAGAACCATTTTTTATTAGTGTGAAGAACATTTGAATAATTTATAGAACCTTTATCCACCATAAAGAACCTTTTGTGGAATGAGAAGGTTCCATGGATTTTTAAAATTCTTCATGGAACCATCATTAAAGAACCTTTACAAAACAAAAATTTTAATGACTCATTAACCCCTAAGCACAAAATAATAACATTTTCAGGACTAGCATAATGCAACATTACACATCAAAAACCAGGAATATAATCATAATTACCATTTAAACAGTCATTGATTCTTATCGCATTATAACAAGACATTTTAATCAATCTGTTGTTTTTCTGACTAGCCAGATCCAACAGTCTAATATGGGATAAGGACATTTGGGAAGCTGGGGGTGGGAATTAAACACTTCACTCTGGTGTCCAGTTCAGTCCCTAAAAGCAGGGTGAGAGATATTTCCGGGGGCTCTTACCTCCACCGCTAATGCTCCCAAACTCTCCAGAAGACTGTCTGTTGCTATAGACACATCTTGGATAATCTTCGGGTCAGACTTGACATCTTTCTGCACGACCAAAACATTAAAAAAGACATTATTAGCTAATCAAAGTACTCATATTGTACACATTTTACTGTCAAAATTATCCTGTGAAATTTACTGCAAAAATAGTAGCAACTGTGGTTGCCAGAAATTCATTGTAGAAATACTGTGACAAAAATACTGTATACTTTATAATTTATAGACATAATGTTGATATAATGTGATATAATGTTAATATGACAGCCCTACTAAAAAAGTAATATATTTAAAATACATTTATTTCATACTAAGTGTAGTTCAAATCTATTAACATATTTACTGATATATAGCTCGAGACATGCTGATATACAAATTATAATTAAACTTTATTTGGAGGACTATTACTTGTGCACAATGCATATTTCTTAATATTAAGCCTATAATGTAATATAATTTTTAGTTGGACTTCAGCAATACTTCAGCACAATTAAAGTGCATTAAGTACACTGTCATGACAACTCTCTGAGGGATTGGCATGGTAATGTACATGGCAATGTTAATTTATTTGGTCTTGGCGGAATAGATCTGCTACGCTGCTGCTGCTGCGGCAGAGCAAGTACTGAGACTTGCTACTGCCAATACATCCACAACATGCTGCTGTGAGCATGTAAGAAATATTGCTGCCGCAAATATAACATACATGAAATAACCCCCATATAGCATACATGAATCACCTCGTAGCAGATCTATACAGGTGGAGCTGGGGAAGGTGGAGGGTTTCTGAAACACGCTGTGACTATACATTTCGTATATTTATTTTTCACTAAGCCACTTTGCTTTTTAACTTAAAATGTCCTCATAACAATCATAACAATACGGGTGGTAAAAAGCAACATGATGAATTACAGTTCATTGTAAGTTTCTGTCCATAAAACATGAATTATAACCAATTAACAGGTTTTTACTATAGCATTTTTACTATTTCTGTGAAAATTACAAACATTTTTCACAACGTAGGAAGATACACATTCGCGTTAACATGCATTAAGCATCTTTTTAAGTCGTAAGCTGCTAGTAAGGCAATGTAAATGCATGCAAGCCACATACACTAACTCTGGAGTGGACTTTAACGTTGTGATTAAGGAAAAAATGTCAAAGCCCTCATTGTCCCGTTGCTTTCATAACTAAATCGCAAAGATAGCAGTGACCTGACATCTTGAAATCTCATTATTCAAAAACAAAGAAAACATTGAGTCTAAAGCGAACATACACAAAGACATCAATATGTGAAGACTCCTGGCTGATGGCCATCGCAGTTCCCTTTTCATGCACAAATATGCTGAAATTATTATTCTGATTGGCAAAACCATATTATGTAAAAGTGACCATTATGTGACCACAATGTTATTCTGTTTTGCTTGAAGATTTCAGAGTTCACTGGGTCTAAAATACAAAAATATACACTTGTCCTAGTTTGTGTGTAATTGGTTTACTGAACTGGTGGATTCCTTTGTTTATCGTAGCGTTTATTGCATTATTATAGTCCAGTAAGCAACTTCTATGTCAAATATAAGGGACATAAAACACATCTTCACAAGCAATCATTAACATGGGCACTTTCATTCTTGTATTCTAGTTCCTGTGATGTTGGTTCATAATGATGGAAGGGATTTATTATTTAACAGTTGTATTTACTTACCCGTATTGGCTTCAGGAAGTCCAGGTTGGACAGGAAGTGGCTCTCTGCATTGTTCAGCCATTCAGCAGATGACTGACAGATGATGTTTTGCGTCAGCTGAGACACGTCCTTATTGGCTATTGTCACGAAATCCTCCAGAGATGTGGTATTGCACAGGTCTCTGAGATGAACGCCGACATGATCCTTCAGAAATCATTCTAACATGCTGATTTGCTGCTCAAAAAACATTTATCTTTAATATCAATGTTGAAGAAAAATTGTCTTTGTCACTTCTGATCAACTGAATTTGTCCTTGCTAAATAAAAGTATTCATTTCTTTAAAAAAAATCTTATCTTATCTATACATTTTAAAGAAAGAGAGCACAAATAAACTTAGCACTTCAGTTCATTTTAAATTATACAACAATAGATATGATGTTCAATATTAAGATTAAAAGTATTTTAACACTTTCTGGTTGCTAAATGTTAGTGGAATGTTTCTAATGCATCTGATGCATTTTAAATGCAGCTTAAGTATCCAAATATTTTTAACAAATAGCCATTGTTTTTGGTTTTAGCTGGGCAACATAAAGAATTGATCGATTTTACGACGTATGCTATGTGAAGAATGAAACGCAGGGCATATTTTCAATAAACGGAAGTAAAGTGTTATCAAAGCTGTCCCTATCTTGTGGCGCATCTGTCAGAGGTGCTGGGAATCAGTCGGCCTGTGTCAGTTTTCCAGGAATTGTCCTATGGCTGTGGTTCTGCAGGGCAACAGTCATGTGACTCCACTCCCCCCACCCCCCCCAGCGCACAGCAGCACGTGTACAGCTGTGCAGGACATCCATCATCCGCAACATCTGCCCGTGATCTCGCACCCCTCCACATCAAGGTCATCCGCATGTGAGAGCGTATGGATGCATGTACAGGGCTTTGAAAAACAGACCGCTTCATATCTGCACGAACCAGTGCGTTACATAACGGTCCCAAGATAGATGACAGGCTGCAGTTTAATGACTATGCCAGACGGTGTGTGAAATATTTTAAGCGCTGTGTATACATGTGTGTGAAGGTAATTAAAAACAACACCGGAAGGGCAAACAACATACATCTGTGAAAAAAAGTTCCTGATGTCTGATGATTTGGTCGTTCAAGGGTTTTTAAACAGCTTGTGTTGTGCAGTTCATTTACCTTCTCCAAGTTGACGTTAGCCTCCACTATCTGTCTCACAGCATGCTTGGGCAGGGTAGCATTTTTCTCAAGAAACTCAGACAACGTTTCATTATCACGGAGGAAGTCCTTCAGCTTGAACCCTAGGAGAAAAAGAAAACCTTTAAGACTAAAAATATAAGCATGAAATACCATATTTATTTATTTATATATATATAATATTTATATTGTTTTTATAATAATATAAATACACACTAATAAAAAAATAGTACTATTATATATACTTATATATATATGTATATATATATATAACAATAATACTACTATTAATACTACAATTTATGTAAATATATATAAATTGTGCATATAACTACTAATTTAAATATTTGAGTTTGATAACATCACATCAGAATAATGCTGACAAATAAATAAATAAATAAATAAATGTTTTTATAAATAATAATAAATATTATTAATATTATAATAAATATTATATATACATAATTATATTACTTATAAATAATATAAATAAATAATAATATAAATTGTAAGTTATTTAAATATATATACATAAATTATGCAAGCAATTCATATAATATATATACTTGATAGCATCACGTCAGAATAATGCTGACTAACACAGGTCAAATTGCTCTTTTTCATTGAATTCATTACATAAAGCAGTGATTCACAATGAATAATATTATTTTTAACAAAGGGTGTCGTTCAGAACATTGTGAAAAGTATGACTCTACTGCAATTCCCAACTCAATGATAAAGCCAGTGAGGTAATGCAGCTGAACTATTGCGTTCGGTAACTGCTGCAGTCATGAGAGAATTGTTCATTTAAGCTCTCAATTCTGAGTTCATCATGCAAGATGTCCACGGTAAAGGACGGAGGAACAACAAAAGCCAGAAAGCAACTACAGCAGTGTTCCTCAGAAAGCTCATTGTGTTGCGTGTCAGAACGTTCCAGAAGAATCATCGTTATGGTATGAACTGGTTTGAGTCAGTCTCTTTCCTCTGGGGTTACTACAGGTCATTCCCCAGCTGCTTCTCTGAAACCTCTTTTCAGATGCTCTTATTGTTGTTGAACTATTCAGGAAGATTTTGGGAAATGAGCTATACAAGATTTCAGGGGGCGCAGAGTACAGAATTTGTGCAAACACAGTACAAACACCCACAAATCCATTCGCAAACATACAGGTTCCAAACAAGGTCTTTCACAGGGATTCCATAAAAGAACCTTCTTAAAAGAACCATGCAAAGAACATTTTTAAAATATTTCCACTATATAGCATGGAAAGGTTCCATGGATGTTAAAAATTCTACATGGAACCATAGTTGCCAATAAAAAGAGTATAGGGCTATAAAATAAAAGCTCAAAATATAGCTCAGATCATTTGAGTCACGTCTGAAAAGCAGTTTTGATACTTTTATGAAACTCATTGAGGCACTTAGGATAACATTTTTTCTCAGAAGACAAATCTGAAAGATCAGAGTCAGATCAAATCTCCATTGAATGCATTACTCTTCAAGAAGAAACAATTAGGATATCAAAGACATCTCATTTGCTATACACTCTTAAAGGTTCCAAAAGGTTTTTTTTGCAGCAATGCAATAGAAGAACCGTTTTTGGTTCCTCAAAGAACCTTTCAGTTTCATGACACAAGCCCCTCAAAGCAGTTTTGAGTTATCATATCTTCTTCAAACATATTACTAGATTGCATCGACACATATGAATCGTAAGCATCTCTGTGGCATGAAATGATCATGTTTAACCATTGTGACTTTTGAGGCTTTCTAATCCACGGTGGACAAAGCCAGCATCCTATTCCTCAAGCCCCAGGTGCAAACAGCAGCTCCTCCGGGAACATTAATTAAATGCTGTCAGCTGTGAGTAAACGCAACTCCCACAAGCGGTGAGCTGTCTGTCTAAATAAAGGTCACAAAGTTGTCCATTTATAAGCAAGTGTAGTGTGAATGTTAGTGGTTTTTGCAAGTATCACTTCTGCAAGTGGTCCTTGAGGTTATCAAATAACGGGCGAAAAAGGATCTAAAGACCAGAATATAATACAGACTTATGCAGGGCTGTAATGCAACCACCTGTCAACTGCATAGCAATGCATCTAAAAGATCCTAGCCATATAATGCAATAATGAAAATCTTCTAAGCAAGAGAAAAAAATGAGCAGATACTGATGACCACTTTTGTAGTCTTCAATAGTCCAAAAATGACTAATACAGAACGTTTCCTATTTGACGTTCAACACTGAATCTCAAATGAGGAACCACACCTATTCTGATTGTCGGACGGGAAACAGACAGACAAATCCCCCTGGTGCTTGCATTTCATTGGATACACTGATGCTCGTTGGAAATTAGGGTGTAGGGACTCACTACTTCAACTTAATTGCACACTGAACCAGCTAGTTATACTGAGACCAATGTGAGAGTAAACAATGCTATAAAGTAGTAGAGTGACTTTAGAAACTGAAACCAAGAGAAGAACGTATGACCTTTTAATGCATATTACTCACAAGAGACTGACACATGAATCTCAACATAAATGAAGGGAGAGATTCTAATTCCATGTATCGATTCTGGTTCATTAATGAGACCATAAATGACTCTTTTTATTACTTTTAGCACAACATACACTAAAAGTAACATCAAATTAACACACACTACTGTTCAAAAGGTTTTGGGTTAATAAGATTTTTTAAGGAACTACTTTCAGTCAGCAAGGATTCAAAGACTTTCATCACATTCCAAAAAGATTTCTTTTTCAAACAAATGTTGTACTTTTGAAAAAATCTTGAAATACATTGTATAATGGTTTCCAAGCAGTGCTAAGGTTTTTAATGTTGATAATAAAAAAGAAATGTTTTTTGAGCTCTAAATCAGAATATTAGAATGATTTCTGAAGGATCATGTGACACTGAAGACTGGAGAAAATTCAGCATTGCATAATAGGAATAAATGACATTTTACAATATATTCAAGTAGAAAACAGTTATTTTCATTTTTAACAATATTTCACATTATTAGAGATTTTACAGTATTTTTAATCAAGTAAATGCAGCCTTGGTGATCCTAAAAGTCTTCATTCCAAAACTTTTGAACTATATAGTGTATGTTGAAGATATTGAAGGCGTTTGAATGTGACGTACCTTCAGTGTTTCTCTGCAGGTTTCTCAAGGCCCGGACAAGTCCTTTGAAACCTTCAAAGCTCTTGTCATGTTGGCTGTAGAGGAGAATTTTCTTGGCATCGATGAACAGTCGGGAGATGCTGTAAATGATGACAGTGAAACATATATGAGGGAAACTTCCATATATAGTCTGTAAAATCCAATGCAGACCCATAACCTGAAATACTTACATGGAGTCATTGAAGTTGCCCACCACCCCGGGGGTCTCTCCAGGGGTGGGGTAGCGAAAGCAGGGGTTGTTGGCATTGCAGATGATGCCCTGCACCCATGGTAAAGTCCCCGCAGAGGGCATGGCCTTGTTAGGAAAGTGGCCTGGAAAAGGAATCAGATTTAGAACAAATGTGTGATATTAAATCTTCAACAAAAAATGCCCTTTGCAACCATATTTCTGCAATCTAATGCATTTAATGCAATGAAATGAAGTGTATTTTATTTGGAGAATAATTAGGCAAATGTCATGCATTTTACACATCAAAATTACAGTTTGCACACACACACACAATTCCTGGAAACATCCCTGCAGAAATTCTTTCCCTTAAATAGATTCTGCTTGTTTGAAGAGCGTATGTTTTCACAAACCAGATCTACTGTAATATTGTTTTCTTTTTCCTATTCGTCTGGTCCTCATTTTCTGATTTGGAACTAAATCAAAAATAGTTAACATTTAGTTATGTCAGTTCAAAGGAAGAAAACTGGGTTTCAGAGATCTTGTGATATATCGAATGTCATGCTGTTCTTGTAGCTGCTTTGCTGTCCTTGACCTCCCCTGGGGACTGTGTGATTTCCAAAGAGGAGCAAATATTGACGCTTGAATTAAGTAAGACGTGGTGACACAAGAGGTTAAATAAAATGCATTCAGGATCTTTTCAGTGCAAACCTTTTGCAAAAGCAGTTAATAAAAATAACACAATCAAAATTATATAAACCAGACCAACGGCTGTTTTATTATTCTAATTTAGTCAGATTTATATTGAACTCTTGGGGCAAGAAAGACACTATCTAAACTAATCTCAAATCTCATACAATGCATTTGCATTCATTTTGTGCTTGTGTTTTGGGGAAAACCATCTTAGGCCACTTACATTCATGTTGCTCGTATGGAGGATAGTGGAGTCTGACAGATATCAAGATGAAAAAGATGAAGAGTGGCCATATGATCTCGATCAGCAGCTGAATCTGGGAAAAAAAGACACAATAGTGTGTATATATTTACTCATTTGTTCATCATCCTGAATTGTTTTGGTTCCTCCCTTATGAACTTTAATCTGAATTCAACAGCACAGCATATCTGCTATTCACATATCCTGAACAAACTATCCAAGTCCAGAAAATCCAGTTTATCATGACGGTTGATGGCTTTCCTGTTGACAATCTTGTTCATTTGCTGAACCTCCTGTTCATACGTTCAATGCCAGGAGCATGCATGCTGTCATCTTCATTTAATCAGAAGTACATTCACTTACAGGACATTGTTTCTTTAAGCAAAGGCTGATAAGAGCAGAACTCTATTTGTTTTGCTATCATTTTACATTAAGTACAAGTAATTGAATGAAAAAAATATTTCCCTAATAAATAACAATTACTTCAACATCTTAAAAATCACTTCACAATAAAACACACCGAATGATCACAAATCCTAAGTAATTAGTCTTTTTTATTTATGTATTTATTCATTGCTTTAAATACGGGGGTTGGAAATTCATATAATGCGGTATGTGTTGGTGACCCCCAGAACCTCACAGATGTCACCAAACAAATAAAAGGAGCCTGGGGACTCCATATGTTTTAAAAGGCATTCATTTAGTTGCATATGAAACATTTTTGTTTACATTGTTACTTTTATTGGTATTTTTGGTATATGACTGATTGCTCAGTTGCTCGATGCATGTGATATGAACTTACAGTCTGTCTCCGTCGGTAAGTGAAGTTCTTCCACAACAGCAAACCCAACTGAGTGGAGACAGCCATCTTGCCACAGATCCAAACTGTCCGTGCCTCCTCTCTGCAGCTAGTAAGACAATAAGAAGCAAACAAAAGAGATAAAGCTAATGATGCCAAGCTCTTTTTGATCAGTCAGTCAGTTGGTCAATTATCTCATGCCACCTTTATCCAGATGGGACTTTATAATATACAGTGTTGCAATAAAGTAAACGAGACATTTGGATGAGTAAACATTCAACAGATTATGAGAATTTCCCATTAACATTTCAGCTGATTTCCTTGTGTATTTTGTATAATTAAGGCAGAAAATTAACTACGACTACAGAATGATTTTGGATAGTTTACAGAGAAGATGGATTCATTCATAATCACCTCCAATGTTAGCAAGGTAAAATAATAATTTAAACACAATGTTTTGGCATTGATATCGTATATTCAAGCCATTCGTCTTATCGTGGAGACTACAAGGAGTGAGTGGAAACAGTGCACAATGTCAGCATGTGGGTTGGTACATTGCATAATGAACTGAATCATAAATATCATGATGTCCTGCTGGTGTTTTGATTAAATTGTCTAGTAATGCATTTTCAAATTAATCTGAATGGTTAGCATTCTTAACTATATGTATGAGTCAAGGCTATATTAGGGGGAATTACATGTAATTTTTTTCTGTATCAATTAAGTTATTCAAAAAATACTATAATACACTATTTATGATATGTATTAATTTAATGAATGTTGTCCACCATGATCCAGTGTGGCATAAACAACACCCAGAAAGCCATTTTGTTGCCATGTGGCAAGAAAAAATGTTTTAAAAATGCAACCTGAATATAAAGATGACACTTTCTACGAATTGGTGGATGTGCTTTGACCTATAAACTATTTCTCCTTTTATTGATTTGTCGCTGAACCATATAGTCTCTGTACAAAGACCTGTATCATTCATTAGCAGCCAATGCGTTTTGCTTCTGTCATTTTTGTACAGTTTATACAGATATGGCACTCTGCTAGGCTAGGTAATCGGATTCTTATGCTTTTGCTTTTCATACATAACATTATAAAGAGCGTCCCTAGCGGACGCGTCCATTTTCATATTTTTCGTCTTGTTTACCATTTTCTTCATCGTATCGCTTCTCTCGCGTACTCTATCGTTTCTTGCACATACATCAAAGATCAGTTGTTTTAGGCTTACTGTGCACTTAAAGCACGAAAAATAAACCTGTCCATCACGACTGACTTAAAAATTTGTCCAAGCAAGACATGATGTAAGAAGAGTCCCCCATACATTTGTTTACTATACACAATCTTTGCCACGAATTAGCCTACCTCTATGGAACACAATACGAAATGACACCGATTCAAACACTGAACTATAGACCTAAGCTTTTGTTTTAACCATCAAACGTGTTTATAATCATGATGTTTTGTTCCGCAGAGGAGAGGTTACTCTCGGTCATTTCGCGCAGACTCGGTTACGAACAGATGCTGAAGCGACACGTCTTCTTTGTTCGTCTGGTTTTTTAAGTTGTCATTTTCTCAGTAGCGTACAAATGAAAATAACAGTCAATAATACACAACTTTTCAACATAGCCTACACATCTGCCACGAAGCATTCAAACCATCAGAACTCATCAAGTGTTTTCGATAAAATACAACGATCGTGTACATTTTGCAGAAAAACAACAACAGCGTATTTCTGATTAAAGAATTGGCAAGTTAAAATAGTCATATACTTATCTAATCACAATTACTGTAAGATAATACGTGACAATTTGTAATCAGATTACAACATAACAGACTGCCACAAAGCTTTCAGAGCATCGCAACTCACCAAGTGTTTACGGTTTAAAAAAAAAGACACAAATGCGTCGCTCGCGTAATTTGTGGAAAAACAACAACAGCGTGTTTCTGATGACAAAATTAGTAGGTTTATGCAAAATGATGCATCTATAAATTAGTATAAAATTAAACTTGGCACAGAGCTCACTGCTCAAAAAAAAAAAAAAGAAAGAAAGAAACTCAACGTTACTCACCGTTATTTCCTGCTCTGAAATGATTATTCCTTATTTCATATAAACTGTAATTCCCTTTGAGAAGAGAGAAAAACCAGCTTTTCTAACTCTCTCAAAGCGATATTGTACTGGTGGTGCTTTGCGCTCTTATGGACGGACCTTTTTCCTCTCCTCCAAGCTTTTATAGCGATGCGCGAGGTTACTGACGGTCAAACGCGCTGCTGTTTGTGTTCGAGCCTCCATATATGGAAAGCACGTGCGCACCCAAAACAGCTCTTAAAACGGCAACGCGGATTTACTCAAAATCAGTTATTTTACTTTATTTTGTGCATCTTAAATTACATGTGCTGTAAGTTTATACTACAAATATTATGTATTCAATATTAATTATATAATCTGACAGATATCACTGAATGAAATAGGAGTGTGCAGTGATTGGATGGCACAAGGTTAACTGGTTCATAGTTGCTACAATTGTTTGGTGTGTTCAGCCTAACTGATTTTCAGACATGTTTAGATGTTTAAAAATGTTTAAGTGAGTATAAAATCGGTGTATTTCATGGGGGAAAAAATCTTAAAGGGGTCATATGATGCTTTTTTAAAGATCATTATTTTGTGTATTTGGTGTAACAGAATATGTTGACATGCTTTAGTGTTCAAAAAACACATTATTTTTCAAATACTGTACATTATTGTAGGTCCTATATGCCCCGCCTCTCTCAAACGCTTCGTTTTCTACAAAGCCCCCTCCTTTGACAAGCGCAGTCCGCTCTGATTGGCCAGCTGACCCAGTGCACTGTGATTGGCCGAACACCGCAAGCACGCGTCGGAAATGTAACGCCCCTTACCATAATCGCGAGCTCATCTTTCAAAATAAATGTAAAGACAGAGCAATGTCTTTACTCTGGGGAACAGAGTCGCGTGACAGACACAGTGAGGAAGCTGGTATGTGTTTGCAGTACACAAGCCACGGTTAAGACAGCTGACTCCACTGTGATGTGACCCCCCCTCTCTCTCTCTCGCGCTCTCTCTCAGGGATCTTATCTATGCACAATCAGCTTGTAACACTCCAAAGAGAAAGGAAAACTTGAAATCGCATCATATGACCCCTTTAA